>NC_036862.1:2402389-2419397 GCF_002910315.2 Salvelinus sp. IW2-2015 | reverse complement strand
TCTGCAGGATCCGTCGCTGGAGGCTCCGGACTGCGGACCGTCGCTGGAGGCTCCGGACTGCGGACCTTCGCTGGAGGCTCCGGACTGCGGACCGTCGCTGGAGGCTCTGGACTGGGGACCGTCGCTGGAGGCTCTGGACTGGGACCGTCGCTGGAGGCTCCGGACTGGGGATCGTCGCTGAAGGCTCCGGACTTGGGACCGTCTCAGGAGGTTCCGGACTGTAGACCGTCTCAGGAGGTTCCGGACTGTAGACCGTCTCAGGAGGTTCCGGACTGTAGACCGTCTCAAGAGGTTCCGGACTGTAGACCGTATCAGGAGGTTCCGGACTGTAGACCGTCTCAGAAGGTTCCGGACTGTAGACCGTCTCAGGAGGTTCCGGACTGTAGACCGTCTCAGAAGGTTCCGGACTGTAGACCGTCTCAGGAGGTTCCGGACTGTAGACCGTCTCAGGAGGTTCCGGACTGTGAAACATCGCCGGAAGCTCTGGACTGGGAACTGTCGCCGAAGCTCTGGACTGGGAACTGTCACCGGAGCTCTGGACTGTGGAGGTGCACTGGAGGCCTGATGCGTGGGACCAGTACAGGTGGCACCGGGCTGATGACACGCACCTCAGGGCGAGTGCGGGGAAGAGGCACGGGACGTACTGGACTGTGGAGGCGCACTGGAGACCTGATGCGTGGGACTGGTACAGGTGGCACCGGGCTGATGACACACACCTCAGGGCGAGTGCGGAGAGGAGGCACAGGACGTACTGGACTGTGGAGGCACACTGGAGACTTGATGCGTGGGACCTGTGCAGGTGGCACCGGGCTGATGACACGCACCTCAGGGCAAGTGCGGAGAGGAGGCACAGGACGTACTGGACTGTGGAGCGCACTGGAGACCTGATGCGTGGGACCTGTGCAGGTGGCACCGGGCTGATGACACGCACCTCAGGGCGAGTGCGGGGAGGAGGCACAGGACGTACTGGACTGTGGAGGCGCACTGGAGGTCTAGAGCGCAGAGCTGGCACAACCCTTCCTGACTGGATGCTCATCTCCAGCCCGGCAAGTGTGGGAAGCTAGCAAAGGACGCACTGGGCTGTGAAGGCGCACTGGAGACCTGATGCGTGGGACCAGTACAGGTGGCACCTGGCTGATGACGTGCACTCAGCATGCCGCTCTGCAGCGCTCTCAACGCCAGCACCTCTCTCCGGAATCTTGCGTCGAGCTCCTCACTCGACTCCCTGACTGGCTCTGGTTCATCCTCGGCTCCGCAGACTGTCCATGTGCCCCCCCAAAAATCTTGGGGTTTCTATGGCCTTCCTCCCCGACCGTCGTTGCTGTCCTCTCATGTTTCTAGGCGACTTCCGCCAAGGATGGCGATCCTGTCCTGCCAGGATTTCCTCCCAAGTCCAGGATCCCTTCCCATCCGATCTCTTCCAAGTCCAGGATACTTCCTCCTCCTGGGCACCTACTTGGTCCTTTGTTGGTGGATCCTCTGTCACGCTCATTGAAATGAGTAGACCAAGGCGCAGCGGGAATAGATTCCACATATTTTTAATAAACTGAAACTCACCAAAACAAAACAATAAAGCATAAACGAACGAGGTGAAGCTACTGGTGTGCACTCAGGCAACTCAATGTAGACAAGATCCCACGAATACCAATGGGGAAATGGCTACCTTAAATATGATCCCCAATCAGAGACAACGATAAACAGCTGCCTCTGATGGGAACCATATCAGGCCACCATAATACAAAAAACACCTAGATGACAACCCAAATCACTATCACTCCCAACCAACACAGAGAAAAAACAGCTTACTATGGTCAGGGCGTGACAGCTCCTGAGATCTAGTTTGGTGAAGAAGGCGCCCCATGCATTGACTCAATCGCTGTGGCTATGAGAGGTAGCGGGTAACTGTACTTCACAGTGATCTGATTTAGTGCTCGATAGGCAATACATGGGCGCAGACCTCCATCCTTCTTCTTCACAAAAAATTACTTGAGGAGGCGGGTGAAGTGGGGACCGAATGTACCCTGACGCAGGGTTTCAGAGACATACGTTTCCATACCGCCGTCTCCGCCTGTGACAGGGATACACGTGACTCCTGGGAAGTGCATCGTCTACCAGGAGATTTATCGCACAATCCCCCGCGACGATGGGGTGGTAATTGAGTCGCCTTCATTTTGGAGAAGGCGAGAGCCAAGTCGGAATATTCGGGGGGAATGCGCACGCTGGAGACCTGGTCTGGACTTTCCACCGTAGTAGCACCAACGGAAACCCCTAAACACCTCCCCAGACACCTCTCGTGACCACCCCGTGAGAGCCCTTCGTTGCCATGAAACAGTGGGGTCATGACAAGCTAACCAGGGTAGGCCTAGCACCATGGGACAGCAGGAGAGTCAATGAGGAAGAGACTGATTCTCTCCTTGTGATCCCCCTGCATCCCTCCCAGTCAACCAGGTACTGGAAACTCCTGCTCAGTGGTCGAACCTTCAGGAGGCATCTCATTGTATATGGCTGGTGGCCACAATAACCGGGGGGAGGGATGGGCCTGGAGACAGAAGACAAAGGACTGTGAGACACAGGCTTAATCCTAGACACATGGAAGGTTGGGTGAATACGGAGGGTACGGGGTAACACAAGACGGACAGCAGTGGAACTCAGGACTCTGGAGATGGGAAAGGACCAATGAACAGGGGAGACAGCTTGCGGGACTCTCCCGCGAAGTGGCATATCCCGACTCAATGTAGACAAGATCCCACGAATACCAATGGGGAAATGGCTACCTAAATATGATCCCCAATCAGAGACAACGATAAACAGCTGCCTCTGATTGGGAACCATATCAGGCCACCATAAAAATACAAAAAACACCTAGATGACAACCCAAATCACTATCACTCCCCAACCAACACAGAGAAAAAACAGCTTACTATGGTCAGGGCGTGACAGCTCCTGAGATCTAGTTTGGTGAAGAAGCGCGCCCCATGCATTGACTCAATCGCTGTGGCTATGAGAGGTAGCGGGTAACTGTACTTCACAGTGATCTGATTTAGTGCTCGATAGGCAATACATGGGCGCAGACCTCCATCCTTCTTCTTCACAAAAAATTAACTTGAGGAGGCGGGTGAAGTGGAGGACCGAATGTACCCCTGACGCAGGGTTTCAGAGACATACGTTTCCATAGCCGCCGTCTCCGCCTGTGACAGGGGATACACGTGACTCCTGGGAAGTGCATCGTCTACCAGGAGATTTATCGCACAATCCCCCCGACGATGGGGTGGTAATTGAGTCGCCTTCATTTTGGAGAAGGCGAGAGCCAAGTCGGAATATTCGGGGGGAATGCGCACGCTGGAGACCTGGTCTGGACTTTCCACCGTAGTAGCACCAACGGAAACCCCTAAACACCTCCCCGAGCACTCTCGTGACCACCCCGTGAGAGCCCTTCGTTGCCATGAAACAGTGGGGTCATGACAAGCTAACCAGGGTAGGCCTAGCACCATGGGAAACGCAGGAGAGTCAATGAGGAAGAGACTGATTCTCTCCTTGTGATCCCCCTGCATCCCTCCCAGTCAACCAGGTACTGGAAACTCCTGCTCAGTGGTCGAACCTTCAGGAGGCATCTCATTGTATACGCTGGCTGGCCACCAATAACCCGGGGGGAGGGATGGGCCTGGAGACAGAAGACAAAGGACTGTGAGACACAGGCTTAATCCTAGACACATGGAAGGTTGGGTGAATACGGAGGGTACGGGGTAACACAAGACGGACAGCAGTGGAACTCAGGACTCTGGAGATGGGAAAAGGACCAATGAACAGGGGAGACAGCTTGCGGGACTCTCCCCGAAGCGGCATATCCCGAGTGGAAAGCCATACCCTCTGCCCAATGCGGTAGCGGGGAGCTGGGGTCCGGCGACGGTCCGCTTGTCGACGATACCTAGTGTTGGTCTTGAGAATAGCCGCCCTGGCTCTTCTCCAGGTACGCTGACAGCGGCGGACAAACATCTGGGCTGAGGGTACGCTGACCTCCTGCTCTTGTTCAGGGAAGAGTGGAGGCTGATACCCCATGGAGTACTCGAAAGGGGAGAGTCCCGTGGCAGAACTGGGAAGAGTGCTCTGGGCATACTCCACCTAGACCAGTTGACGGCTCCAGGTAGTGGGGTTAGTTGAGACCAGGCACCTTAAGGTTGGCTCGCTCCGACTGACCGTTAGTTTGGGGATGGAATCCGGATGACAGGCTGGCCGACAACCCAATAAGGGTGCAGAAYGCCTTCCAGAACTGAGACGAGAACTGAGGACCCTGATCGGAGACCATGTTTACCAGGASTCCATGGATCCGGAAGACATGCTGCACCATAAGCTGGTCCGTCTCCTTGGCAGAAGGTAGTTTGGGGAGAGGATTGCCCTCAGCAATGACATATMCCAGAAAGGTGATAGAAGAGTGGTGGAACTCACACTTTTCGGCTTTCATGAACAATTGGTTCTCCAGRAGGCGCTGAAGGACCTGTCTGACATGGAGTACATGTTCTTGGGCAGATCGGGAAAAAAACAGGATGTCGTCCAGGTAGACGAACAGAAACCGGTTTAGCATGTCTGGAAGCACATCATTGACCAAAGCCTGGAAGACAGCGGRGGCGTTAGTGAGTCCAACTGGCATGACCTGGTACTCATAATGTCCACTGGCTGTGTTGAAGGCTGTCTTCCACTCATCCTCCTCGCGTATCCGAACCAGGTGGTAGGCATTCCGAAGGTCCAACTTGGAAAAYAYGGTRGCCCCCTGGAGAGGTTCAAATKCYGAGGAGAGGTAGAGGGTAACGATTTGACARTGATATGATACAGAAGTACAGACGGCCCCAGTGGCCAGAGACTCCTCTATGTACTCCTCCATAGCTTTGGTCTCTGGTCCGGACAGAGAATACAACCGACCCSGAGGTGGTGTAGTGCCTGGGAGAAGGTCAATGGCACAATCATAAGGAMGGTGCGGGGGAAGGGAAGTAGCACCTGCCTTACTGAACACTTCCAGGAGGTCATGGTATTCAGTAGGAATAGCAGAGACATCCACAGTCTTGCTAACATCCTGAGGAGGACGACTTGGGGAAGGCTGTGCTGCTTGAAGGCAGTGGGAAAGGCAAAAAGGACTCCAACCCAGGATGGAGCTTGTGGCCCAGTCAATCACAGGATTGTGTTTTTGTAGCCAGGAAAATCCCAATACAACCGGAACATGGGGAGATGCAATGAGGAGGAACTGTATGGTCTCACTGTGGTTACCAGAAACCCGTAATTGAACGGGCACAGTACTATGGGTGACTTCCCCTATAGAGGGGCCGTCCAATGCCCTAGCATCCATGGGAACAGAGAGAGGCTGAGTGGGAATACCAAGCTTCGAAGCTATCGTGGAATCCATAAGAYATTCATCAGCCCCAGARTCAATGAGCAYTCGGAGAGACTTAGATTGGTCYCCCCACAGCACAAGAGCAAAAAGGGGTGTGCGGATGATGGGAATTAGGGAACTCCCAGTCTGACTCACCATAGTACTGGTACCCAGTAGAGACAAGGGTTTCCTAATAGGGCAGGTAGCTATAAAATGTNGGGTTTCCTAATAGGGCAGGTAGCTATAAAATGTTCTGCCCCTCCACAGTACAGACAACAGTTATTATTCATCCTCCGTGAGCGCTCCCAAACTAGTTCTTCCCAACTGCATAGGCTCAGGAGTATCCAATTCACCCGTCGTAGATTCACGAGTGAGCTCGGGTGACTTCGACTCCTTTCGAAGAGCTGCCTTTGGAAACTTCCGGATTCCATAGGAGGTGAACGCGCCATATCGTGTGTACGAGTGTGTCCGAGACCAGACCTCCTCTCAGTCTTTCGTTCCCTTAGGCGTCCATCAATTTTAGTGGTTAAGGCGATAAGAGAGTCGAGGTCCACCGGCAGTTCCCGAGCAGCTAGCTCATCCTTTACCTCCTCAGATAATCCGTGCAGAAAAGTATCGAAAAGAGACTCCGTATTCCAGGCACTCTCGGCGGCCAACGTGCAAAAGTCCACGGCGTAGTCTGCCGCACTACGGGAGTTTTGACGTAAGTCATGCAGTTTGCTGGCTGCCTTTCTCCCGGATACTGGAGACTCAAAAACTTTTCTCACCTCTGCCATGAATTCCTCCAAATGACCGCAAATGGCAGATTGTTGTTCCCAAACTGCCGTAGCCCAGGAGAGCGCCCTTGCCGACATTAGCGTAATTATATACGCTATCTTCGATCGGTCTGAAGAAAACGAAGATGACTGTAGCTCAAAGAGCTGGTCCAAGTCTGCTGGATCTGACATGGCCAGTTCGTACTCTCAATGCACAAGGTGAGACCCAAATGCAGACACAGGAGGTAGATGGTTGGAGTCTTACAATGTTAATTAATCCAAAGKGGTAGGCAAGAGAATGGTCGTGGACAGGCAAAAAGGTCAAAACCAGATCAGAGTACCGGAGGTACAAAGTAACAGAGAGGCTCGTGGTCAAGGCAGGCACAGGTACAAAGTCCAGAAACAGGCAAGGGTCAAAACCAGGAGGACTAGAAAAAGGAGAATGCAAAAAGCATGGGGAATGGGAAAAACGCTGGTTGACTTGGAAACATACAAGACGAACTGGCGCAGAGAGACAGGAAACACAGGGATAAATACACTGGGGAAAATAAGCGACACCTGGAGGGGGTGGAGACAATAACAGGAACAGGTGAAACCAGTCAGAGCGTGACAAACATAATGTCACAAAGCAAGTTAAGTTTCATCCTGAAATAACTTCATATTTCCGAGTTAGTCAAATATTAGATTAGAAAGTCTTGAAATTGGCTATGGCGCTAACTAGCTAGAAAGCTAGCTGTTTATTAAAGGTAGATAAACTAGTTAAAAATCTACAATTTYCAAGAAATTACTGTGGCATGMTATTTAATTTGATCATGCTTTGTAAATCATTCGGTTTATGCTGTTTTAGTCCACACAACATGTCACCCAGTCACCTACAGTAGAACCTGATAAACAACATGGGGGGAAACAATMAAATTGGCYAYGCTTTTTTTTTGTTACCAGATCCGCRATGAGAATTTTCTAGCTAGTGTGTCCTTCGACTCTTGTTGGATGTAGTTGTCCAGTTTATCAGGTCCCAGGCTCCAATGACTGTTATGATTATTTATTTCCAAGTTAATTATTGTCTTTTTCTTTTTGCTTTAGCGTCATCTGTACCTGATAGAGCAGATCTAGTCTCACGTGCGGAAGTAAGCCGTCTGGGGCAAGAAACTCATTGGGAGGGAGAGTAGAGCAGACCCAGAAGTTCTGACAGAACGGACATACATTTGAGCGCCCAAGGACGGTCCATTTACTTTGTGCTGTCGAGCGTTGTGCTATGAAATCCTGCGATTTCATTGGGGGCAATTCCCTCTCATAGCAAATAGCTGGCAAAACAATCCAAGCAATGTTCTCATGGCCTATGCGCCCACGGAGGCGACTTCTATTAACATTTAAAACACAGCCTATGAATTATAAAATATAAACTTGAATAAAAATATGAGAACTTTGTGTTGTTGTAGACCAATCGCAAATGCCGCTGCTCTAAGGCATCTTATTCCCTTTTCTTTTGACAAGTAGGGAATATTATATAGGGCAGGGATGGGCAACTGGCAGCCCCCGGTCACACTTTTGTAAGGTTGCAGATCAATTTCCCCAAAAAATGAATAAAATTTGAATAAATACATTTGGAACTCAGTTGAAGTAGAAAACACAGTGTGCAATTTCAAAATGTGGCTGTGCATCAGCAGGTTTTCTCTCCACCCCATGGCAAAATGAGTAAAATTGTACAAGAGTTATACGATTGCAAAATGTTCTCTTCCAACCCATGGCAAAATGTGTAGAATTGCAGCAAACTTGCTTTAAAATGGCAACATGTTCTATGCCCCTTGACAAAATGTGTAGAATTGCAGAGAATTAACTCTAAAATGCACAAGGTGTGGTGCCCCCACAACACAACTTCGCCTAGGGCCTCCAACACTCTGTTAGAKTGGASGAAATGGAGRAGCTCAGCCTTTCAGATCCAGTTCARCCCACAGCCTCTGCTTCTCAAGGTCTCACATTACCTGACACAGTTCACCTGGACTCACGTGGGTGGCTCTCTGGTAACTAAGATACTCTCTGGTAACTAAGATACTAAGATAACTACTGGATGCATTTCTGCTAATATTGTCTGTTCCACAAAGCAGACAGAACCTTGGATTAGATCTAAAGGGCACCACCCTATTGGTGTAAACCTGCGTAGATGTCATGTAACTGCCGTGTTATAATGATGGTATTACACTGTAGCGGTTGTCTCTGGCAGGTGGGGATCTGCCCCACCACCTCTGCCCCACCTGCCCTGAATGACGGGTCGCCACGGGTATTCCTACTGTTTTAAAAGGCGTCAGAATGAAGTTTCAGAGACAGTCGATAGTGTAATACCATCATTATAACATGGCAGTTACATGACATCTACGCAGGTTTACACCAAATAGGGTGGTGCCCTTTAGATCTAATCCAAGGTTCTGTCTGCTTTGTGGAACAGACAATATTAGCAGAAATGCATCCAGTAGTTATCTTAGTATCTTAGTTACCAGAGAGTATCTTAGTTACCAGAGAGCCACCCACGTGAGTCCAGGTGAACTGTGTCAGGTAATGTGAGACCTTGAGAAGCAGAGGCTGTGGGYTGAACTGGATCTGAAAGGCTGAGCTCCTCCATTTCCTCCACTCTAACAGACAAGTGAACACTGGACCAGGTTGACAGACAGACAAACAGACACAGACATACAAAGACTACCGTGATGCCGCTGGGGAAGAAAGTTCGCCCTTCTTCAGCTGCTGGGAAACTAGAGATTCAGAATGTGTCCAGGTATTCTCCCTCTGCTTCTCCTCGGCTTTTTCCCCTGTCAGTTTGAGAGTCAGTCATGAGCCACTGCGTTGTCGTGGCTTTTAACAGCAGATCAGCCGTGATTCCATGCTGGTTTTCTAATTGATTATCACATTTGTTGCTCTGCTGTTTTCCAGTGTGGGCTTTCATCTCAGCATGGGGCTAACGAGGTTGAGCTGGGGTGACAGGTGATTTGGGTTGAGGCTTTTGCGTTGTTGCACTGCGATGTTGTTGCTCTCCAAAGGAGCAGAACGCCTATTTTTCAGAGCCTGTTGACTGTTGTCAAGGGGTTGTGGACGTGGCCTCGGTGGCACAGCTCTACATTTACCATGTAGCACTGGAAACCTAATTCATTTGAGCTTTGATTAAATACAGTTCCCCAGATTTGATAAGATTTTATGCCTGTTATTCCTAGCCCC
This sequence comes from Salvelinus sp. IW2-2015, assembly GCF_002910315.2. NCBI lineage: Eukaryota > Metazoa > Chordata > Actinopteri > Salmoniformes > Salmonidae > Salvelinus > Salvelinus sp. IW2-2015. The sequence goes on along the minus strand of NC_036862.1, from coordinate 2,410,079 downwards.
CCTCCTATCTTCTGTTTTGGTAAACARAATTGTAGTTGCCAGATCATGCGGAATTTGTCATAAAAGTGGCTGTGTCAAGCAAAGTTTATAACCTCACAGAGAAGTTCTGCTATACACACAGACTCCCGCTGATGTACAGTAGTTATCTACCGCGTATTACGTAAGGAACAACTTATTTTGCGACCCCCGTCTGCTGTGTGTTTGGTTTGCCTGGAAGGCTTTTGAGACTGACAAAATTATCTGGTGGATGTAGCTGCAAACAGGGCTTTCCTCCCTCTCACAGCATTGACTCCAAGGCTGCGTTTCTACAGGCAGCCCAATTCGGTTAGTTTTCCCACTAATTAGTCTTTTGACCAATCACATCAGATCTTTTCACATCAGATCTTTTTCAGAGGTGATCTGGTTGGCCAAAAGACCAATTCATGAAAAAAAGATCCGAATTGGGCTGCCTGTGTGGACGCAGCAAGGAAATGTAAGGTTGGATCCCTTCTAGGTCAGAGCACCAATTACACAACACTGTGAAGTCTGAGACTTGGGATTTATACTGTAATTATTACAGATTTGCATATTTAAAGCATATCTTTTAGAAGTTAAACCAGAACTTGCATACAGCACTCCCTTCTGCTTAGACATGCCACCCACAGACAAATGATTCACTTGTATTTATTTTAATGTTTACCTATTCCAGAAACAACCCCTATCCCCTACTTACTTGGCAATTGTGGACATCTGAAATGATTTTATTGGTACAGTGTAATAAATATGGTGAAAGTCCTACCAAGCCTATCAGMGGGCAAGGTGGAGCTACTACCATTTTTTGTTTGTCTATCCTCCCTTCCTTGACTAGGCCTACATTCCTGACCTGACCTGACATGGCTGGATTGGTGAAAGCTGTGATATAACCATTGCTTATACCTATCAATTTGTGTTAGTTCAGTGATTACTTGAAGGGAGGAAGGAGGGATGCATTTTCAAAGTACTCAAACAGGGTCTTCTTTTCTGGACTTAAAYTGAGACTTTTGGGTTCTTCCTCCACAGCGTCTTTGCTGAGCTGGGGAGTGCAGGAGAGCGAGGGACTAAGATGTCGGGGCCAGAGCAGCGGGGAGAGAGATCGGACCCTGGTGTCGCGAGGGCGTACCTGGGGGCCGTGTCAGAGGACAGGCCACCTCCTAAGTGGCTGGAGCGTGAGCTGCTGAGACAGGAGAACCGTCGCCACTCTGTAACCATGGGGGACCAGGYCAAACTGAGGTCACGACTACTCTACAGTGTCGATCCCACACGCAGCCTCAGCAAGCTCAAGGTATATCACCCTAAAGGACAGTTTCCCGGAGCGAGATTAAGCCTAGTTCTGGACTAAAAAGCGAAATATGTTGTTTCCCATTATACAACGGSTGGGTCTAATCCTGAATGCTGATTGGTTAAAAATGCATTCAAGCCAGTGTCTATTCCAGAAGTCACCACTGGCTAAATCTATGACGTTAAAATGCCTATTTACTCTGTTCCATCTGACTGCGCAATCCACTGTCTCATCAGCCCAGGCAAGCAATTTATAAACTTGATCTCTACTATAAAAAGCATCTAGACATATCATCTCACATTTCTTTTAGACTAACATTTAGTTTTCAACAGCGGGGATTTCTATAAACCTCTGACATTTGCAAAATTGTTTCAATATTCAAATTCGATCTCCAGCTGTCCCATAGTTTTTATTACAGAAGTCGGCTTTTTAATTCTTCACTTGAATATTTATCCTCGTTGTAGGTCTTGCAAACTCATTTTGGGAGATGAATGTGGTTTGATGTCGTGGGATTATTATATAGTCTGTGACTACCAACCCATTACCCTCCTCATACCCTGGGAGGTGTTACCAGGAATTGGTTATCAGAGAGCAGCAGAGGAAGGTTTGTTGGGCACCTGTTACTTAGAGACAGGTATAGACAGACGTCAGGGTAGCTAACGGATCAGTGGCCTACTTGTTCACTATCCATGAACGTGTCTCCATGAGGATGTRAAAAGCTCTGGAATAGTGGAAGTGCAAATGTAATTGTATTTTTTGCTGGATAGAAGCGACACAGACAGACAGTCTTGATGAATTAAAAAACGAATTGGGTACTGGTACCTAAAAAGGTAATGTTACACAAACATTTGAAGATTTGTTTGACCCGTCTATGAATTTGAGAGTGGTTACATTTCACCAGCCCCATCCCTTATCTTTATACTAAACTGGGCTGAAACGCTAACTGACTGACTCATAGAATCTGTATCATGATGAGTTTAACCTTAAGGTGTCAGTAGAGTGTCTGCTGAGGTTCTGCATCGTTCCACCATCAGTCCCCTTCCCTCCCCCCACAGATRTACAACTGCTGTGGTAGAATTGAAGCAGACACCCAAGGGAGGAATCMATTTGAGGTTATGCCAGAAATGACATTTTGAATCAAGTTGAGAATATATTTTCTAATTACATGACAGGGCCTCTGGCAGGCAGCGAATTATCAGGACCAGTGAAGGCTGTGTTTTAGATCCGAACTAAAGCAAACACAATTACTGGGTCTTGCTAAAGGGATTTCCATTGATACAAATAACAACCTTCAACCTGACTGGAGGAAGGGGAGCAGCCCTGAGATTGGTAATCCCAAACTGTCACTACAGTGTTAGGAATAAATTCAGTCCATTCTAGAAATCCAGGAAGTGAATTGAAGATAATGGACAGTTTTCAATTCATGAATTGACTTTATYGAAAACGGAATTGACCKGAACCTTGRCCACTACAGTTGTCTGTCTATCACTGTCTCTTCTTAATAGACTGTCACTGGAATTAACACTGAACATTGCTCTATTCAGTAAAGTCAGACAACAGTGAAACAGAGCAATATTGTATGGATTMCATGCTAGCCTCTTCTGGCTTTGGTCATCTAATGAGAATACTGCTCTGCTGAAATAGCTTGGCTCGATTGCAGATTCTCTTTATAGTTTACCTGTTWATTAAAGGGCCACTCTAAAATAGATGGAGCTACGGATGCAAGAACTGACCATTCATGAGATCAAACATGAACCATGTTTGAAGCTCTACAATGTTTGTTTATGAATGGATTACAAACAATAAAGTAAAACAACCTTACATTTTGGGTTCTGATGGTGTCAAACAGTTGAACGAAGCTCAAGAGGTTAAGTTACATTAATCAACAATCAATGGCCATATATCATGAAGTAAAAGTAAAAAAAAAAAATGGATGTACCAATCCCAGATTGCCCGTTTAAGGACTTCCATGTGATAGCAGGTACATTCTGCCTCAGGTGGAAACATTAATGGAGTCAGTAGTAGAAGTCTGCCAGTAGAAGGATTTGGAGAGCAATGKGGTTATGAGAGTGATGCTCCCTCCCAGTCTCATATAAATAATGATTGTCCTGCACTGCTAAACAATAAGAATGCTTTGTGGGTCTTTATAAAACAATTTTGATGGTTATATGAAATTAACCCTTATATTTTTGGTTCTATATAGCACCATTTCTTCTAGCGGTGTGATGGCTCCTGTTAGAACCCTGGCATAGTCCCGGTGTTTGACGCTGAATGGTGTTGTTAAACATGTTTCAAATGCACCTAAAACGTAATGATTGATTCAATTCTCTATCTCCACTAGTATTTAACTGTTGATATATAGTACAGACCCACATTTCCGCACTCACCTATACTAGCTAGTCATTTCACATTCACACGCCACACGCACGCACGCACGCACCACACACACGCAACGCACGCAACGCACGCCACGCACGCACGCAACGCACGCACACACACACACACACACACACACGACACACACACACACACACACACACAACACACACACAACACAAACACACACACCACACACACACACAGCACACACAGCACACACACACACACACACACACCACACACAACACCACAACACACACACACACACAACACACACACCACACAACACACACACGCACACACATAGACATACACACACACACACCACCACACACAGAGTCCAGGAGTTTGTTAGTGTGTTTATCCCTGATATTTATTAATGACAGATCAGAGGCTCCCTGGATGAAAGGCCTGTTGCTAGAAGACCCTGGCTGTCACATCTGARAGAGGCCATTATTACAGAGAGCATGGCATGTCACCATGTCAAGGTGTCACACCGCCCTCCCCCTAGGAACATACAGAGATGTATGTTCCTAGCTCTCCCCCACCCTCCTCTTTGTGCGTGCAGTGTAAGATTGAATCTATATGAGTGTGTGTGTTTGTCCTGTGTGGGTGTGTGCATTGCTGTGTCTCGGGTAAGTGTGTGTGTGTGTAGCTGATGTGAAATGATTAGCTAGTTAGTGGAAGTAGTTGTTTCCATTACTCCGCAAGGGCCGCGGCTTTTGTGGAGAAATAGGTAACGGTGCTTCTTGGGTGGCAGTTGTTGATGTGTTCAGGGGGTCCCTGGTTCAAGCCCAGGTTGGGACAAGGAGAGGGACAGAAGCAATATTGTTACGTGTGTGTGTGTGTGTTAGTGTGTATGAGTGTTTGTGAGTGTATGTATGAGTGATGCCTGCATCTCAGGGCCACTAAAACGGGGGTCTAACCCCCACTCAACGGTGCCACCTAGTGTGTTGTTAATTAAATGCAAATTGTGTGCCATGTTAGCCAGAGTCCTCTCTCAACCTTGTCCCCTCTGCTCCCCTCCCTTGGTTCTCTAGCGCTCTGAGTTCATTAACTGGCTGGTAAGTGGAGTCTGTGAGAATTGAAGGAGCAGTTTGATTTGTCACCTCTCCTTGTTATTTCACTGTTCTTCATTTCCCAGAAGTAATGGAACAATTATGAAACAATTTTCCAATTCCATTATTATCTTATTGTGTATTAAAACACTGCTTTGATCTGAAGTTTCTGTTCATKCCTGTGTGGAATTACTTWAAAAATATATATAATTTGTGACACTATAATGACAAAAATGCATMTTTTTTTCCCAAATAGATTGAGCAGAGAGTATCCCTTGAAAGCCTGACAAAGCTCAAGCTGGCATTTGAGGTACATTTCTGCTGTGGTTTGAGAATGTGTTGTTGGCATGACCTAGTATTGCCATTCCTTATGGATATACGCGTTGAATTCCAATCGAACCCTAGCCAAYCCTATAGATCTGAGAGGATTGGTAGGCGGAAGCAATTTGGCAACATTTCTATCTAGCCAATCAGAAAGGCGAGATGAAGCTATTACTATAATGCATATCCAATCCTCAAATCTACAGAAGTAGGGGCTAGGGGTCGATTTGGAATTCAGTGATCCAATGCATTTAGTGACACCTTCTCCTCTGCAGGAATTTGAAATGGGTGGCCTGAGATCACTGGATGTGTTCAACTTTGGACTGATAGTGAAGAAGTGTTTGGGCTTACACAACATAGTAAGTGTCAATGGRACTGGAAAAGCACCAAGACGACGCAACTTTTAATTATAAGACAGACAGATGAATAAATGGCTGGATCTCTGGCCCATATCTCTGCCTCTTTCATTCTCTCAATTCAATTCAATTCAATTCAATTCAATTCAATTCAATTCAATTCAATTCAGTGGGCTTATTGGCATGGGAAACATATGTTTACATTGCCAAAGCAAGTGAAATAGAACTCTCTTCCCCTCTCTCGTGCAGTCTCTCTGTCTCTGTATCTATCTCTCTCTCTAAATAAAATAGTTTTCTATTTGTCACACTGTAAATGTTTCATTGTATTTTTAACAACCCTGATAATGATGTCTGGACTCAGCTATGTTATTGTTGTCTGTCCCATCATTCCTTTGTTCTGTGAACGTCAGAACAATGCCCAGATCCAAGAACTATTCATGAAGATCGATTATTCTGGCCAGGGGAGGATTGAATGGGTGAGATGATAAGATTAATTTCCTTTACTCAGGTCACAAAATATTTATTCCCCTTAGAGTGGAATGGTGACAGCCCAAGGAAAGCAACTGACAAAATATGAAGTACAATTTCCATGAAACTGGCCCTCAAAATGTTTGGGTTTGATTCCATGTCGAACAAAGATTTTATTTGAGCCTGATCCCAGGAATTTAGTTTGATACCCCATTTATAGAGTGTACTGTACATATATGTATGTCACAACTGCTGATGATCACTCTTGAGTTGCACATCTATCATACACCACACATGTTTTTAATAACTATTATCTCGATGTTCCATTTGATGTGTCTCGTGTTATTTGTCATATGTATTCGCACTGCTTGCCCGCGTTATTGCCTATTGCAGCTTGTGGAATAAATAAAGCACTATGTTGATTTGACATTGCCCTATCTCCTGCAGGATGAGTTCTGTACGTACATGCAGTTGGAGTACACGGAGAAGGAGGAGTCAGTGTTGCGCGGCAAACAGGTGGCGTTCTCCCTGCCAGCCACGGTCAGGGCCCTAAGCCACGGAGAGCCCGTTCTGCGCGTCCACTCCACCCCCGATGGCACCATCATCACCGTCCGCGAGGATGGGGCTGTCTACTACTGGAGCCCCGAGCTCAACCTGAAGAGGAGCAAGAGCGTGTTTGTGTGTGTGTGTGTGTGTGTGTGTGTGTGTGTGTGTGTGTGTGTGTGTGTGTGTGTGTGGTTTTAGGCTGCCAGTGTGTGATCTGGTATTAGTGAGACATGGTCTAGGCTGCCAGTGTGTGATCTGGTATTAGTGAGACATGGTTAGGCTGCCAGTGTGTGATCTGGTACTAGTGAGACATGGTTTAGACTGCTAGTGGGTGATCTGGTATTACAAGGTTTAGACTGCTAGTGGGTGATCTGGTATTACAAGGTTAGACTGCTAGTGTGTGATCTGGTATTAGTGAGACATGGTTTAGGCTGCCAGTGGGTGATCTGGTATTAGTGAGACATGGTTTAGACTGCCAGAGTGTGATCTGGTTTTAGTGAGACATGGTTTAGGCTGCCAGTGCGTGCTAGACTAGAGGCTCACCAGTAGTCCAGTCTCAGAGGGACTGTCTCCAGGGAACTGATCTGACAGTACGGCTCTAGAGAGGACAGCTCATACAACTGGATCTCTCTGTCTCTGTAACACAGGACACACCGATAGGAACATTGTCCCCGAGTGCATTCCAAATGGCACCCTATTCCCTTGTCCTAGTGCGCTTCTTTTGAACAGGGCCCATGGTCAAAAGTAGTACACCATATAGGGAATAGGATGCCATTTGGGACGCGGCCTCTAACTGCTACCATGGGTATGACAGGTCACACTGTTCAACTGAGACTCAGCGATCTGGGAATTGACCATGATTAGCGGTGGAACATAGATGTTGTCAAGAGAGTGCATAGCAACAGGCTGCACTAACACAAGACAGTAAAAGAAAGGAATATGTACAAAAGTAAATGCTCTAGTTACTTTTCAGCTGAGCCTACATTCTGAAACAGACAATACAGTTCTTACCCTGTTCCCATGATAAGTTTGTTGTACTGTGGCATGGTGGTAAAATCAGTTGCCCATTTTGGTTTTCTGCTCACAGGTCTTTCATGCTGCATTCAAAGCAAATCATTGAATTTAAGTGATGCAAAATTCAAAACACATTTCCAATCTATGACGCATACATGCTCCTCTGAGAAGGGTGTGGTCCTACATAAAAAAAGGACAAGTCTACTTGCTCACACTTCAAAACTACTCACTGACACACACACCCAGACACC
>NC_036862.1:2377816-2402151 GCF_002910315.2 Salvelinus sp. IW2-2015 | reverse complement strand
TGTTGATCTGGTATTAGTGAGACATGGTAGGCTGCCCGTGTGTGATCTGGTATTAGTGAGACATGGTTCACACACTGGCAGCCTAAACCATGTCTCACTAATACCAGATCACACACTGGCAGCCTAAACCATGTCTCACTAATACCAGATCACACACTGGCAGTCTAAACCTTGTAATACCAGATCACACACTGGCAGTCTAAACCATGTCTCACTAATGTCTAATCTGATCTGAGACCTGCTTTAGTGTTATTCTTGTCTTTCTCTCCCCGCAGCTACACTGGACCTGATGAGTGTTCTATTTTGTATGGAGACTCCCAGGTAATGTAAATCCTCTCTCTGCTTGACAACAGATTAAATTACCAGAGGGGAAAAGTTAAATGCCACTCGGCTCATTAATTATAAAGGGTTGTTTTTCTCTTTCTAGGGCTGCGTGAATATCATATTAATTACATCCGTGGGGGAGACTCTGAGGTAAACATGTTTTTTTTAATGTTAGCTTTATGCATCTAATAAACAACCACAGGAATGCATCATCATCTTAAAGGCAAATTGTTAGGTCAACAAAAAAGTATTAGTAAAAAAGGCTAATGTAACTTAAAATGGCTTTCTACTGTTTCCATGGCGATTTGTAGCTTAATAGCCTAATTTGAGGTTTTGGGTGATAACAAATCTACTATTTCAGTTTTTGATTATGTGATACGAAGAGGGTGGTTTGCACACAAATAGAAACATTTCAAAGTATTCCTTTTTTGAATTTGTAATATCTTTGCTGGTAAATCATTATGGGAATGTGATGTCATTGAACAGATTGGTCGCACTCGCACAGAATATGTGACAGCCAAACATCTCTGTGCCAACACTGTAACTATAATTTAGTGCTATTTCATACAGTTCTACGTCTTTATTTGCAGAATGTGGAAGAAATTACCAAAAATTGAGAATGTGCCTAACATAGGGATAGACAACGCAGTGATTTCTCAGAATGTGACATACATTCGATGGAAGGTCCACCAGGACTGGGTGACAAAGGTGATGTTTAGTATTTCTCGATGCACACTGGGGTTCCTTTTTGTCTATCTATGGAATAACCATTTCTGCCTGTTAGATGATTGTGTATGGTACAAAAAGGGGGACCCCCTCTCCCCATAGACTCAACATGAATACTGGCCCTGATGCACAAATATGCCCACTATAGTACTTTTGCTTGTTCATTTTTACACATTTCACCAGCTGAAATGTTGTGAGTCAATAAGTACTCAACCCCCTTTGTTATGGCATGCCTAAATATGTTCAGGACTAAAAATGTGCTTAACAAGTCACATAATAAGTTGCATGGACTCACTCTGTGTGCAATAATATTGTTTAACATGATCTTTGAATGAATACCTCATCTCTGTACTCCACATATTATCTGTAAGGTCTCTCATTCAAGCAGTGAATTTCAAACACAGATTCAACCACAAAGACCAGGGAGGTTTTCCAATGACTCGCAAAGAAGGGCACCTATTGGTAGATRGTTATAAAAAAACAGACTTTGAATATCCCTTTTGAGGATGGTGAAGTTATTAATTACACATTGGATAGTGTATCAATACAACCAGTCACCACAAAGATACAATAATCCTTCATAACTCAGTTGCCGGAGAGGAAGGAAACCGCTCAGGGATTTCACCATGATGACTTTAAAACAGTTACAGAGTTTTATGGCTGTGATAGGAGAAAACTGAGGATGGAACAACAACATTGTAGTAACTACACAATACTAACCTAAATGACAAAGTGAAAAGAAGGAAGCCTGTACAGAATAAAAAATATTCCAAAACATGCATCCTGTTCGCATTAAGGCAATAAAGTAAAGCTGCAAAGAATGTGGCAAAGAAATTAACATCCTGAATGTCCTGAATACAAAGCGTAATGTTTGGGGCAAATCCAACACAACACATCACTGAGTACCACTCTTCATATTTTCAAGCATGGTGGTGGCTGCATCATGTTATATGTATGCTTGTCATCATTAAACATTTTTTATTAAAAGAAGGAGAATAGAGCTAAGCACAGGCAAAATCCTTGAGGAAAACCTGGTTCAGTCTGCTTTCCAACAGAAACTGGGAGACAAATTCACCTTTCACCAGGACAATAACCTAAAACGCAAGGCAAAATATACACAGGAGTTGCTTACCAATGTTCCTGAGTGGTCTAGTTACAGTTTTGACTGAAATTGGCTTGAAAATCTATTGCAAAACTTGAAAATGTGTAACGGCATTCAGAAGAAGGTGAGGACCAAGGTGCAGCGTGATACGTGTTCATATTATTTATTCGAAACTGAACACTAAATACAAAATAACAAAAGGAATAACCGAAACAGTTCTGACAGGTGATACAAACACTAAACAGAAAATAACCACCCACAAGTAACAGTGGGAAAACAGGCTACCTAAGTATGGTTCTCAATCAGAGACAACGATAGACAGCTATCTCTGATTGGGAACCATACCAGGCCAAACACATAGAAATAGAAAACATAGATATACAAACATAGAATGCCCACCCACATCACACCCTGACCAAACAAAAAATAGAAACATACAAAGCAATCGACGGTCAGGGCGTGACAAAATGACTGTCTAGCAATGATCAACAACCAACTTGACAGAGCTTGAAGAATTTGTAAAAGAATAATGTGCAAATATTGTACAATCCAGGTGTGTAAAGCTTTTAATAGAGACTTATCCAGAAAGACCCACAGCTGTAATCACTACCAAAGGTGATTCTAACATGTATTGACTCAGGGGTGTGAATACTTACATTTTATATTTCTCTATTTCATTTTCAATAAATTTGCAAACATTTCTGAAAACATTTTCTCACTTTGTTATCATGGGGTATTGTGTGTAGATGGGTGAGACAATAATCAATTTAATTAATTTTGAATTCAGGCTGTAACACAACAAAATGTGGAATAGGTCAAGGGGTATGAATACTTTCTGAAGGCACTGTATGTATATTTTCATAATTTTTACACACAACAATACCTTGAGATTTCTTTTAAATTTTAGGTGAAATATTTTCCAAACATTTGTGCGATTGTTTCCACCTCCAATCATGAAGCCTCTTCCCTCGTCATAGGTAATTAGTCATTGTCACATCCATATTCTCATCTCAGCTGGATGTATTCAAGTTCAAACTCACTTCTGGTGTGCAGGCCCTTTGGTCTGGTGGTCTGAGTACATTTATGGTTCAATACTTGTCTTCAACCTTCCCAAATTGTCTTCTCCTAATTTTTCTTCCACACTGTTTCTACTGGTTTTTGAATAAAGCACTTTTTTTAATCTAAAAAAAAAAACACATAGAAATTCACTTCTGGTATGGGAGTTAGGTTGTAGAGCACAGGTTCTGAAAATAATATCGGTCATTGTATGGCTTTCTGCCTCATTATAACCTGAAAAGGATGTGTTTACCTAAAAACAACAATTAATCCAGTATATTTAATATGTGCAGATGCACCTGTCAAAAACTACAGTCTCCATGTAATAGAATTTGTGTTAATCTGTTCTGAATAACATTCTGGAAGGTGATGACTCGTGACTTATCTATCAAGTTATCTCTCAAGTTGTGTGTGTGTGTCTGTTGACGTGTCTATGTACACTACCGTTCAAAAGTTTGGGGTCACTTAGAAATGTCCTTGTTTTTGAAAGAAAGCAAATTTTTGGTCCATTAAAATAACATCAAATTGATCAGAAATACAGTGTAGACATTGTTATTGTTGTAAATTACTATTTTAGCTGGAAACGGCAGATTCTTTTATGTAATATCTACATAGGCGTACAGAGGGCCATAATTAGCAACCATCACTCTCCTGTGTTCCAATGGCACTTTGTGTTAGCTAATCCAAGTTTATCATTTTAAAAGGCTAATTGATCATTAGAAAACCCTTTTGCAATTTTGTTAGCACAGCTGAAAACTGTTGTCCTGATTTAAAGAAGCAATAAAACGGTCCTTCTTGAGACTAGTTTAGTATCTGGAGCATCAGCATTTGTGGGTTCAATTACAGGCTCACAATGGCCAGAAACAAAGACATTTCTTCTGAAACTCTTCTGAAACCAGTTTGCGCTCCCTTCACAGAACAGCGCAAATGTGGTCTAACCAGAATAGAAAGAGGAGTGGGAGGCCCCGTTGCACAACTGAGCAAGAGGACAAGTACATTAGATTGTCTAGTTTGAGAAACAGACGCCTCACAAGTTCTTAATTGGCAGCTTCATTAAATAGTACCCGCAAAACACCAGTCTCAATGTCAACAGTGAAGAGGCGACTCCGGGATGCTGGCCTTCTAGGCAGAGTTGCAAAGAAAAAGCCWTACCTCAGACTGGCCAATGAAAATAAAAGATTAAGATGGGAAAAAGAACACTGACACTAGACAGAGGAACAGCATCCCGGAGTCGCCTCTTCACTGTTGACGTTGAGACTGGTGTTTTGCGGGTACTATTTAATGAAGCTGTCAGTTTAGGACTTGTGAGGCGTCTGTTTCTCAAACTAGACACTAATGTACTTGTCCTCTTGCTCAGTTGTGCACCGGGGCCTCCCACTCCTCTTTTTATTCTGGTTAGGGACAGTTTGCACTGTTCTGTGAAGGGAGTAGTACACAGCGTTGTACGAGAGCTTCAGTTTCTTGGCAATTTCTCGCATGGAATAGCCTTCACTTCTCAGAACAAGAATAGACTGATGAGTTTCAGAAGAAAGGTCTTTGTTTCTGGCCATTTTGAGCCTGTAATCGAACCCACAAATACTGATGCTCCAGATTCTCAACTAGTCTAAAGAAGGACCGTTTTATTGCTTCTTTAATCAGGACAACAGTTTTCAGCTGTGCTAACATAATTGCAAAAGGGTTTTCTAATGATCAATTAGCCTTTTAAAATTATAATGGATGGATTAGCTAACACAACGTGCCATTGGAACACAGGAGTGATGGTTGCTGATAATGGGCCTCTGTACGCCTATGTAGATATTCAATTTTAAAATGCTACAATAGTTATTTACAACATTAACAATGTCTACACGTTATTTCTGATCAATTTGATGTTATTTTAATGGACAGAAAATGTGCTTTTCTTTCAAAAACAAGGACATTTATAAGTGACCCCAAACTTTTGAATGGTAGTTTCTGTCTGTCTGTCTGTCTGTCTGTCTGTCTGTCTGTCTGTCTGTCTGTCTGTCTGTCTGTCTGTCTGTCTGTTTGTTTGTCTGTTTTTTTGTCTGTCTCTGTCTGTCTCTGTGTGTGTCTGTCTGTCTGTCTGTCTGTCTGTCTGTCTGTCTGTCTGTCTGTCTGTCTGTCTGTCTGTCTGTCTGTCTGTGTCTGTCTCTGTCTGTCTCTGTCTGTCTCTGTCTGTCTCTGTCTGTCTGTCTGTCTGTCTGTCTGTCTGTCTGTCTGTCTGTCTGTCTGTCTGTCTGTCTGTCTGTCTGTCTGTCTGTAAGAGTGTAGGTATGCTCATATATTAAACAGCATATTAGTGCTTTTATGTTTAATTGATATAATTGAATGTATCACTTATGATTTTGAAATAACACACTCCGATCTCATGCCCAGGCTGCGTTCTCCCGTCCACCAACATCGAGCAGCAGATGAGGGAGATCAGGGAGGTGTGTCGGGATGGGAAGGCCAAGAGGGCCCTTTCTAATAACAACGGGTCTCCTCAGCCCCGGGCACCATGTGACCAGACCGTCTTCCCTGTCTACAAGGGCGTCATGACCTTTGACCTCAGCAAACAGCACAACCTGCTGGTGACCGGAGGGATGGACAGGGTGCTGCGTCTGTGGAACCCCTACGTCCCTGGGTGAGGAAACACACAGGAAACTCTTATTTCTCTGAATGCTACTAGGTGTACAGGCTTTTCATCCAGCCCTGCAGTAAGGCACCGGCATGGTTAAAGGGACACTGTTGTTGTTCTATAACACGAAGCCCATAGGTGTGTTAAAGGGACACTCTGTTGTTGTTCTATAACAGGAAGCCCACAGGTGTGTTAAAGGGACACTCTGTTGTTGTTCTATAATCAGGAACCCACAGGTTGTGTTAAAGGGACACTCTGTTGTTGTTCTATAACAGGAAGCCCACAGGTGTGTTAAAGGGACATCTGTTGTTGTTCTATAACAGGAAGCCCACAGGTGTGTTAAAGGGACACTGTGTTGTTCTATAACAGGAAGCCCACAGGTGTGTTAAAGGGACACTCTGCTCCCATCTTCTACCTCTTCATCTCCTCAGAGGAAAACCGTATATTTTCTGTCTCTATGGACAACACTGCCAAGGTGGGACACCATTTACTTCTCCTTCGAACTACAACTTATTGCCTGACTTTCCTCAAAATTGGTCTTCTGTTGAGACAAATCCACACCCTAGGCCATCAGTTTGGTAGACACAGCTGTAGGCCAGAATCCATGMATGGAAAAGATGAGCACCATGCAATGTAATCTAGACTCGTGGTGCTCATCTTTTCCATTCGTTTTGGGTTGAAAAGTGGAGGCCTATAGCTGTATCTGCGCAACCGATAGCGAGGAATGTGAACTCATCTTAACCTTAGACTACTTTTGAGGTCTGAAAACATCTGAAAAAAGTTGGCGTTTGGAGTGTAATGGCCTTTTCAATAATTGATGACTGTCTGTCTTTCAGATCTGGGATATCCATGACCAAAGCTGCCTCGTCACAGCCCACCCCAAAGCCAGCCTCATCCGTGGAGACATGTCTGCATGCCTGTATTCTCCTTCCACCAAGGCACTGTACATCGCAGCAGACTCACTAGCGCTGCTCTCTCTCAGGACCAGGTTGATTACTTTGCTACTGGGCTGTATCTTAAATGCCCCCCTATTCCATGTATGATGCACTACTTCTCTCTGGTCAAAAGAAGTGCACTTTATAGGGAATAGGGAGCAATTTGTTACCATTAGGGTACCCCTAAATAGGGAATATTCTGTCAAATTTGCCCCTGGGAGTTAATAAGACATATTTGTTCAACTAAGGCAGGAATGGGCAACTTTGATGGGACAGGGGGCCACAAAAAAACAGAACTCATCATGAGGGGCTGCAGTGGCTCGTGGGTCTGCATACCCACATCCAAACCATCCATGGGGGACAAATGTTTGCAGTTTTTAATATGATAACTGAGGATCAATGGGCCCCACGCCGGTTGGTAATTTGACCATGCTTACTACAAGTTTAGATAGCTGGCAGCTAGACTAAATTACCAATCTAAATAGTTTTTGCTGACATGAGCTAATTGAGTGACTGCTGATGCACAACCAAATTTCAAAGTTGTACCTTGTGTATTATATTATTCTTTCTCTCAACAGTAAATTGAGACCCTGACTGAATTCCAAAATATACACTACCGTTCAAAAGTTTGGGGTCACTTAGAAATGTCCTTGTTTTTGAAAGAAAAGCAAAAATGTATGTCCATTAAAATAACATCAAATTGATTAGAAATACAATGCAGACATTGTTAATGTTGTAAATGACTATTGTTGCTGGAAAAGGCTGATTTTTTAAATGTAATATCTACATAGGCGTACATAGGCCCATTATCAGCAACCATCACTMCTGTGTTCCAACGGCACGTTGTGTTAGCTAATCCAAGTTTATCATTTTATAAGGCTAATTGATCATTAGAAAACCCTTTGCAAATATGTTAGCACAGCTGAAAACTTTTGTGATGATTAATGAAGCAACAAAACTGTCCTTTAGACTAGTTGAAAATCTGGAGCATCAGCATTTGTGGATTCGATTATAGGCTCAAAATGGCCCTTTGCTATGAGACTCGAAATTGAGCTCATATGCATCCTGTTTCCATTGATCATCCTTGAGATGCTTCTACAACTTCATTGGAGTCCACCTGTGGTAAATTCAATTGATTGGACATGATTGGACAAAACCCAGGTTTTCACCAAAGAGACAAAGATTTGTTATCAAAAGTTATTCAGGTTGAGGTAATGGTTTTCACACCTCTCCTTTTCTCATGTGTTCAACTCTTCTCTTCACCATCTCTCTCTGGTCACCATTTATCTTCTCCCCTCACCATCTCTGCTCTTCTTTCTTCTCCATTGCTCTCGTCTGTCACGACTTCCGCCGAAGTCGGTTCCTCTCCTTGTTCCGGCGGCGTTCTGCGGTCGACGTCACCGGTCTTCTAGCCATCGCCGATCCACCTTTCATTTTTCATTTGTTTTGTCTTGTTTTCCCACACACCTGGTTTACATTCCCTCATTATTTGACGTGTATATAACCCTCTGTTCCCCCCCATGTCTGTGTGTGGAATTGTTTGTTGTAAGTGTTTTGTGCATTTCTGACTGGTTGGCGACGGGTTGTTTCAACCCGTATTTTGCTGTTCTGGGTGCTGTTTGTTTTTTGCATCATTAAAGTGCTCCAGCTGTTACCCATTTCTGCTCTCCTGCGCCTGACTTCCCTGCCGCCAGTTACACACCGCTTACATCGTCTCTACTCCTCATCATGTCACCTTTCTCCTCAACATCTCTCCTCTGTCCTCTTCACCTTCTCTCTCCTCTTTTCTCCTCACCACGTCCTAACAATCTTCCTCTCCTCTCTCCTCCTCACCATCTCTCTCCTCTTTTCTCCTTCAGCCCCCAGCCCCAGGGACATCTGATCGTGTCTCACATGGAGCCTGTGTTGTGCTGCGGCTATAGCCACGAGTTCAGACAGGTCGTCAGCTGCACAGAAGGATCCGTAAGTTTTAAGTAATTCTCACCTCGGAACCCTTTATTTATTCCGCTCTTTAAAAAAGGGGGGGGGTAATGGACTTTAGTTTCTTAGACTTTATTTCAACAGTTGGGAAGGAGACGGACAGAATCCCCGTCACAGGGGCATTGTGCTGTCCGGAGTCGGCTACATAGACCAGTACTCCAAACTCCGGCACTGAGACCCTTTCTTTCACCCAGGACATAATTCCAGCAAATCATGCAGTAGATACTGGTCCCACAGACATAATTATGTACACATAGAACTAGTAATAGTAATTTAATATGACATCTGTGGTCCCACCCATATACAGTACCTTATAAAGATTTAATGAACACTACACATATATTGTATACGATATGTCATTGGTCACACCCCATGTTGTCTAACTGATTCTAGGTGGTGAAGGTGTGGGATTTCGACACAGGGAGCCATGTGTTTGAATTTGGTGGTGCCCACGGACAATCTGCCATTACCTGTATGACTTTTGACCCCAAGGGAAGGAGGTATGGAAGCTCTTTTTAATGACTGATTATTGCAATGTGACATTTTCCCATAAGTGCAATGTGACCATACTGTTGCCTACCTAATGGAAGCTCAGAGTAATGACGAAAATGAAGAGTGATGAAGAGTGTGCACTGCAGATGCTATTTTGTTTGTATTGTGGTGTTTGCCTTATTTTATTCAAAATAAAACAAACAAAAAATGTGTTTCAATAAATGTTTGAAAGATAGAAAATAAGATTAATCTTCCTCATTACAGACTGGTCACTGGGGGGAGAGATGGCTTTCTAAAGATCTGGAACTTTAACAATGGTCAGTGTCTGAAGATACTAAAAAAGGGTGAGTACATTCTAATTCATACCTCACAGTATAAAGGTGGTGTTCGGAGCATTACAGTGTTCAGGATTTTTGTCTTCTCTCTGTTATATGCTACGGTAGCCCCCTTATGTATGCACTCATAAAGCCATTATTACAGCTTTATAATACATTATAACATCTGTCATAGGCAGTCGTAAACATTATGAACAACAGCATACGCCATTATAAAGGTAATATAGATGACAGGCTAATTCGTTGTTGTCCCTTATGTCAACTGCCTCCATAACACAGGCTATATAACCACTAATGTGCTATAATAGTTTCACATGAACATGTCACACAGATGGGGAGTCCAGCGAGGTGTGTGACTGCGCCTACCTGACAGTCCACAGAAACACGTGAGTAGAACCGATGATGGATGTGACAACTGTTGATTTGAGAGGAATAATGATTCATCTTAGCCTTGTGTAATACATTTCTCCAGGTATGTGATGTCTGTTGGATGGGACCGCAGGATTGACATCTACTCTGTGAGTATAGACGTGAAGAAGAACTATCTTCTTAGGCCACATATTTTCTACGTGAATGATTTCACTATTGGATTCTATACATTTATTGACTCCAATGACCCGTCTTCCCCTCAGGACCTATTCAACTTTATTGCCTTGAGGTCCCATTTCCGTTTTCATTACCTTCTGCGTTCGCCTCGCCAGAGCAGAGGCTACCTGAGGGTCTGCACCAGTAGCCATGACACATTTCTAAGATTTCACAAAAACACATACAAGATAATCTTTGAAAACCCTTCAAGAGTATATTCTGAATATTTTATCAGCGAGGAATATAAATGTCCTAATAAGCTTGCCTGCCTCTTTACTTTGCCATACAGTATAAGAGACTTCTAAGAATTAAAGGAAGAGGTGATATGTTCTAAAGAATTGACTTTCTGTAGAATTCCACATTCCATAGCACTTCAGTGACACTCAAACTCTTCCAGGCCTGTAGTACCAAAGGTATACACAGACCTGTCCACAGAGCTGTAATTCCTCCCACAGAGCACTACCATCCACCTTTGATTCTGAGAGCATCGACAACATCATAAGAGCTGGTTTTCAAAGACTCTCCTTCTCCATAAGTAACCTCTGTAACCACCTTTTGATAAAATAACAAACACCACATAACTATGAGGCATAGTAATCTCGTTCCCAGCCACTTCCGTCCAAATTGCCTGGGGACGAGGTCAGAGGCACAGAGACCAGAGCCGTAGAGATGGCAGCCCACTTTACGAAGTCACAAAACGGGCATCAGAGGGATCCAGTTAGAAATACACACATGCCTCTCTCATTTCTAGACTTCAACAATAGATGGCTGGTTGAAGATCTTAATTTCAAAATGTTAACTGCATGCCCTGTATGTTTCCATGCTAGGATTCACCAGACGAGCCTCACCACATCCAGAAGCCTCAGCCCTCATGGCAAGATGATCTGGTGAATAAGGAATGAATGAGGAACATGAATAGGGAACTAGACATGCAACGCCATTCAGAATATATAGGGCTAACCTAAGTGCTTATGAGAGTAGGAATGCTGATCTAGAATCAGCCCCTCCCTGTCCATATAATCTTATTCATTGTGATCTAAAAGGCTCAACTGATCCTAAATCAGTACTCCTACGTTACGGCCCAAGTTGTCAGCCCAGTTATCTTTGATATACTACTGCAGGTCATGGATGGGGAGCTCCAGTCCTTGAGGGTCTGGTTTTCTCCTTTGCCTGGTACCTAATTCATCCATCATGCCACTGATTCATCCATCATGTCACTGAGTAGTATACACTTGCGTTCTAAGGTCTAATGATTTAAATTAGACACTGATTTGGAGAACGCACCAAAAACCTGCAGACACTCAGGCTCAGAGGACTGCCCATTCCTGCTGTCGATCATTCAAGCTCTTGTTGGCCAGTGATGTAGAGCTGGCGGGGACGAATAAAGATACATTTAATAGAATAGAATACAATAAAATTCAATTCAATATAATAGAATTATAGAATGGAAATATAGAATAGACTAGAATTATAGAATATAATTGAATGGTCTTACTGTGATGTCTCCAGAGGAGGGGCCACATAGAGGACATCCTGTGTGTGGCCCAGTGTCCCCCCTCCCTTCTGGCCACCAGCAGCTATGACGGGGAGGTCATTGTGTGGAACCTGGTCTCCGGACACATCCAGTGTCGCTTTGCCAGCCCTCTGCAACCTGACTGCTGCCATGCCCAAGGTCAGATCACACTATCAAACCGGAGTGGTTCGCCTGCATGCCATAGAGTTTAGCTAAAGCCTACACTCTCGGAAGAAAAGGTACTGAATTGTACTTAAAAGGGTACAAATGCTGTAGGGTACATCCATTGTACCATGGATGTACCATTATGGGTAACTAATTGTACTCTTGCGGTTTGTACCTTAGAAGAGCCAATAATGTTCCTTAGGGGACAAGGTACAAAAGTGTACCTTTAGAAAAGGTACAAATTTGACTTTTTAGGATACCACCACAATGACAAAGCCATTTGTGCCTTTAAGTGTACACACCACTCCAATTGTCTGAATGTAGCGAAATAAGCAGGTATCTTCGAGTTGGACTCAAACCCAGTTCCAGCAACTGTCAAGACAACAACTTAACCATTACGCCATGAGGCCCGAACCATATTAATAAAAGCTCTTGTCACATGCTCTTATGTTAGCCATTATAAAGACTTTAGAAAACCTGAATTAACATAACTATAGAACACTTAAACTGGTACAACCCTTCCACTCATGGATGGGTGGCCAAAAAGAGCTAACTGAAAGCCCCGCCCCCACTAAGCCACACCTCTAAAGAGATGACACAGGTGGATTCATTGTTATTCCTTGTGCGGGTACAAATATATACCTTTCTTCAATACATTGTCAATTTGTACCTTTTCTACTAAGCAACGGTACAGATCACCACCAATCATTCGTGTGCCCTACATTTGTACCCTGGGAAACAGAAATGCACCTTGACCGTACTCATTTTTTTTATTTCGAGTGTGGAACAATCCTCAAGGTAAATACTTGTTTTTCAAAGCTAAATGAGGAATGTGCAGTATAAAGGGACAAAGTAAAAAAGGAAATAGGAAGACAAATACAAACTGTGGGATGTTTGTGCCCTATAAGGGATGGATACCTGTGTTCCCAGCATCATCTTCCTGAGGAGCCGAGCATTACATGCTAAGTTCTCCTCCGCTGCATGCCTCCTGTCCTCAGGACCCACAGGTCAGTGCCAGGAATCATGAGTTTGATTCCCTCCGGTACTACCCATACGAAAATGTATGCACACATTACTTTAAATCGATTTGGATTAAAGCATCTGCTGAACGGCATATGATATATTATAAGAAACAAAATGTATTATAATATATTGTGCAGTGCAATTCACAGAGGAATATGTTCTAATGATGTATTATTATATGTCTTCAAACAAAGGTTGCATTAATTTCTGGAACGTGCTCAACGGTGGGAAATTATTGGCCAACTTCGAGGCAGTATGTGTTACCATGGCAACTTTCCATCTGCTCCTTTTTATGTTGAAACCCTTAACCTGAAATTATTACTCAATGTGTATAAATGCTTTGAAATATATTAGTAATGGTAGTAAATGCTTAAAATGCATATTGTAATGCTAACATGTTATAAATGATTGTGCTTATTTATTAATAGTAGCCTATGTACAATATTTATAAAATGTTTGAGGCTTTTTTTGTGAACGTTTTGAACCAAGTGTAACTAAAGGAATATGTTCTTCAGTCTAGGTTCCAGCAGCTGATCACTAAACTGGCAGTGACAAAGGAAGATACCTCACTGTATGCGGCTGACCAACTTGGCTATGTCTATGTTTATGACATAAAGACATACGCTCTTGGCTCAGAGAGAACCCCACCGAGAGGTAAGATTGTTTTTTCAACTCGTTAGAACAGGTCTGATAAGACGAGATCAAAAGACAGCATGATTTATTTTGATCTATGAATTCAAAAAGTAAAAAGCAACTTTATTTATTCAGCTGAAAACTACTGGCGTGCCCATACTGGCAGCATCACCGGGTACGTGCAGCCCCTTCTAATCGGGAACACCATCTCAAACATAAACAAAATTGTCTTCACATTTCGCTCATTTTGCTCACTCCCTCCCATCCTTTTACTATCTTGTCCAGGTTGCAGATTGTTGACAATGACCAAGTACTGCTCACCTCGTCTATAGACTGCACTGTGCGCCTGTGGAGTGCCTACGGAGAGTTCATAGGTAGGGGTAAAATCACACAGGTCTTTTGTCCTGTTGTCTACTCCTACTCTGTATACAAGTTTTATGATTTATGTTTTAAGATTAATGTTCAGTAGATAGGGATGTGTTTTGGGGATAGATATTTCCCTTGTATATTCTATAATTATAAGGGCACAAGGCGAGACCCAGATGCAGACACAGGAGGCAGAAGGTTGGAGTCTTAGATGTTTATTAATCAAAAAGGGGTAGGCAAGAGAATGGTCGTGTACAGGCAGAAAGTCAAAACCAGTTCTGAGTCCAGTAGGTACCGAAGGGCAG
The DNA here is from genome assembly GCF_002910315.2 of Salvelinus sp. IW2-2015. NCBI lineage: Eukaryota > Metazoa > Chordata > Actinopteri > Salmoniformes > Salmonidae > Salvelinus > Salvelinus sp. IW2-2015. The sequence goes on along the minus strand of NC_036862.1, from coordinate 2,387,994 downwards.
GCAGGCTCGAGGTCAGGGCAGGCAGAATAGTCAGCCAGGCGGGAATGGAGTCCAGAAAACAGGCAAGGGTCAAAACCGGGAGGACTAGCAAAAGAGAATAGAAAAAGGAGTACGGGAAAAAACAYGCTGGTTGACTTGACAAACRTACAAGACGAACTGGCACAGAGACAGGAAACACAGGGATGAATACACCGGGTAAAATAAGYGACAMCTGGAGGGGGTGGARACAATAACAAGGACAGATGAAACAGATCAGGTTGTGACAATAATAGCCACTGTTATAATTATGGTATTTAGATCAGTTAATTCTTATGAGGAACCCCTCGACAACATTCCGCTGAWAAGGCAGAGCGCGAAATTCAAWAATWTTTTTTWGAAATATGTAACTTTCATATTGCAAGTGCAATACACCAAATTAAAGCTTAACTTCCCATCGTGACCGATTTCAAAAAMGCTTTACAGTGAAAGCACACCATATGATTATGTTAGGTCAGAGCCTAGTAGCAAAAACACATTCAGCCATTTTCCAGCCAAAGAGAGGAGTCACAAAAAGCAGAAATAGAGATAAAATGAATCACGAACYTTTGATGATCTCATAGGACTTCATGTTACACAATACATTTATGTTTTGTTCGATAAAGTTCATATTTACAGTGGGGCAAAAAAGTATTTAGTCAGCCACCAATTGTGCAAGTTATCCCACTTAAAAAGATGAGAGTCATTTGTCCACGGTCTGTCAAGATTTGTTGACAATGACCCAGTACTCGCTCACACTGAGACGAACCGGTGCAGGCTGTGATCCTCAACAATTTCAGGCACTTGGGCTAATAGTGACCCTCCGACATCCTGTAGACTGAGGACAACCAGTCGCGTGGGAGAGTGGCAACCTTACGGATGTCAGCTCCTCCATCAGGTAAGAGGGGTAAAAAATCCACACCGACGGTACCTTATTGCTCCACTGTTCCGCTCTACTCCTACTCTGTAATAATCTGATTGCCCTCTGGTCAAGTTTTAATGAATTATGTTTTTTAACCAGTATGATAGTGCTAGGTGTTTTACCTATATAGACTCACGTAGTTGGATGTGTTTTTGGGGATGATGATAGCCCTGAGTATCCGGTATATTTACTACCTTATAAGAGAGTATCCTCACAACGAATGGGCAACGAAGGCGAGAGCAGCTCAGACTCGCAGACGAGCAGGAGTGTCAGAAAGGGTTGGACGCTCTCTCACGCAGTGGTTTATTAATCAAAAAGGGTAGGCAAGGAATGGTGCGTGCCCGTCACCGAAGATGTCGATTAAGGAAAGAATGTCTCAGCAACCAGTTTCTGGAGTCCAGTAGGTACCTGGTTTTGGCACGGGTCAATGGACGCATGACTGACTTTCGCGCTGCCTCCCGAGCCCATTGCAGAGTTGCAGCCGATGAATGACAAGATTAAATTTGGATATCAACGAAGAGACAAATGTGGCGCAGGCTCGAGAGGAAAAGGGGAGGCAGAAGAAGTCAGATACCAAAAAAAGCCAAGATAGACGAGAAAGGGAATCGATGTAGTTCCTCACGCGGAGAAGGAAATTCAAGCGAATTAAGGGTCAAAGCGGTAAGAGGATGTGGAGCTGCAAAAGAGGGGGAGAAAATAGAGAGTGAAGGAGAATACTATGACTGAGGTATATGTACATGACACTAACCGTATACAAAACTATAAGACGAGTCATGGCACAGACGTAGGTAGGTTGTGTCTGTGTAATGGCCCTCACTCTGTATCTTCATGATAATGATCTATTGTAGAGACAGGAAACACTCACGCGCCGATAATGAAACATAGCCACACCGTAGTGGAGCACAGTGACACAATATAAGCGACAACTGGAGTGTGTCGGGCTGGAGACCATAACAAGTGACAGATGAAACAGATCAGGTTGTTGTGCAATTAAACTGAGCCCTGGGCACTGTTATTTGCCATAAACACAATAGTATGGTATTTGACGACTGCAGGTAATCCTCATGTGGCTCATGACGCACGCACGCGGAAACCCCCTCTCCAAACGCGATCATACTAGGTATCACGCTGCGAATGGAAAGGCAGGGCTAGACGACCAACCTAGATTACATCAATCACCATTGACATATTGTAAACTCATTACATATATGCTAGAGTTGCATATATTTAATTGATCACTCCAAAACTCTAGTTATAATAGCTATAACACTTCCCATTTCGGTGCACCATGTCGATTTCCAGAAAAAAGCATTTTTAGCATGAAAGCACAACCATAAAATCACTAGTAGCATTTTTCCACTCTTCTTTCAGTTGAAAATATGTTAGTCATGACTTCACGAGCTCTAGTCACGAGTGAGGAACAAACGCCACCACTCTCTAGGCGCCCTGCAATGGAGCTCCCTGATATGGGAAAGATTCCGAGAAGAACGCGCAAGGGTAACACGAGAGTGATATTGCAGTCAGCCGCAAACGAGCAGACGCTCATCAAACCGAGAGCGAGAAATAGAGATAAACACTGAATCACAGGGATAGTATGAGTTAGAATGAGAGACTGCGAGTACAAGAGCGGGGAGAGAAGGGGATGCAGTGATGTGAGCACAACTGGAAACAGTAGTATACTGTCGTTTCTGAGTTCGAGGCCCACCAGCCCATATACATTATGAGGTTATACTTTATCACCGTGTGGGGAGCCGCAAAAAGTTATGGCAGTTAGACATGAGAGGCACCAGCGCAAAATTGCTGAGAGTATGTATGTGCCTCACTCTATAAAGAAGAATGCAGCAGAGGATGGCCAAGCCACGTGAGTTATTTTGGATCTATAGGGGTCAGTACAGTCGTGGCCTATATAGTGACTAAATGACGAGTGCTACAAAAACTGAGACATAGAGACAAGTACACAGATTGAGTTGGATGCACTAGCGTACAGGGCCAATGTAGCCCTTTCATGATATTGATTAATTGTTGCACAGATTTATGGTAAGAAATAAGTAATGGTGGCTCCAGCAAACTACACACAAAGAGTTACTCAATATGTACAATGATCTTTCTGCCAGGTCTCTTCATATTTTAGAACAAATGACTGATAGAACATTCTCTTGAATCGCTTCACTACAGCTTTTGATGTCAGCAATCGAGTATGTAATCAATATCCCCGGATCTTCGTCTTACGTGGCGCATCTAACTCCTGAAGGACAGGGATCGGCGCGGTTCTTTATGTCCCCATTATGTAATGAAGTGCAACGAACTAGCGAGATACGCGACACATAGCCATTACAAGCTATCACCGGGTTGAGTCATAGCTTCAAATATAAATAAAATGTTCATGAAATCGGAGAGAAGTCTGCCACTCCCTATAGAGCCAAACAAGACTTATCAGATCTTGTGAACCATAACAGTCTCTGCACTATTATCCTGAGATTTAATTACAACTGTTTTAACCAGGGTACATTGTCACACTATAGGGGTATTCTTCTATATAAGCATATGATATCACGACCAGTCAGCAAAAGAACACAACTTTTTTTCCCTCGCCACCATTTATTATTCCTGCCATAGTGTTTGGCTTGGAACATGCAACTATAATCAGTATCGACCCCAAATTAGAGAGAGTATAAGACATTAGTATCACTACGCAAGAAACAACTCGCTCATCCAGTATTAGAACACTTATGGTTATTCTCAGACATGTCCTGGGAAATAACATCATTGTAAGTGGCGTATAGCATATGTTTTTTGTTAGCAAATATCGCTGAAGCTATGATTTCGAGGTCATAACTTGAGTGTTTCGAGAGGTTTGACAGATCTTTACATTAGTTTGCTAGCCTGCAACATCTGTAATATGGTGCTGATGCGCTAAATAGAGCAGAATAAGTAGATGAGATTCAGATCATCGAGACCTTAGTATCACTCATGCGTCAGGATACCTCTCATAAAACTTATACAATAGATTAACTATCTAACACATTTCTGAAAATACACAGAACCGTGTCACAGGCAAATGAACGCAACCACAGACTTCAATAGTGATCCCAGCAAATGTTTATAGTGTCCAAAAATCTCTCGTCACTAGTGATATTTGGTGTGTTCAGTATGTAGATGTTAAGAGAGTGTGAGAGAGTACATTGTAATAACATGAGATATAGTTAATTGATAGCTTGAAAGCCTTGAGTACAGCATAGCATCACAAAATACCAACAGCATAATTTTACTGTGCTCAGCGTCGATGTATGCAGAGACTTTGAGGGGACATGAATCAGTGGGTGAACTTAAGGGCACTAATCTTATGTGTCATAAGTATAAGAGTACACATATTTTGACAAGAACGCTACGTATATAGCATATTATACCTCTTTTCATCAGATGACAGTCCTGTACATCATATTCCAGGAGTATGTGAAAAACTACAATGATGATTAGCGGTTGGCATTCGGTTCGAAATGTGCATGATTTAGAGTCAGCATATGCAAACAATTTAGTTTATTCAATGAGGACAGATACAAATATCAGTTGTATTTATAATAAGTAGCTTAAGGCTATAATTTTGTGCTATAAATTATGGTATAATGTGATTAAGGATTATGAGGGTTACCAGCAACATTTTACAAGACTGTGCTAAGTAAATATCGTGGCTCGCGAAGTTGTTTCTCGCATTTCTTTGTATGGATTGTAGTGTCTGGGCGGTAGAGTGTCTTAATCAATCACATTATATTTCACTACCTATATAAAAAGATTAAGCGTATTGAAGCATACCTGCGTTCAAAAATGTTTAATATCTATAGGTAGGATTGTCTAAGCTAAGAGCAAACCTAGGTACTAACAGCATATAGTAAATATTGTCTGTATATGCAGTTAGCACCAACATGTAAGGTTGTTACGCTGTTATAAGAGTATTTAGTGAGAGTTCTAACGGTATACTTCCTGCTATCCCTGTGCATATACAGTGAGGCCATCCATACATAAAAGTAAAAGCGTATTATATTGCGAGACGCCCACAGCTTGCACCATTCTTGCAACACCTCGCAGAGGAGGAATAATATCGTTTTATGGTTAGAGATGTTAGTGTGCGGCGCTAACAGAAATACAGGACTCGATATATATTACATCATAACATATTGTTCTGAGTCACTACACGTAGTCTATGTAACATATTTTGCAGTATTCACGGCCGCCCTTGTCAAAGTGAAGAAGAGATCCAGACGTTCCCGTATCAGCAACTTCCGTGTTTGCACTTAAAAGAGTAAGAATAAATAGTCAAAGTATATATCAAAATGATCTCTATAAATTTACCAGTGTGAATTCTCTCTATCTCATATGCTGGTGACTTAGATAACGTATATTAACAAGGGTAATCTTCACGGTCTCAGTAGTCAATCTACTTTACAGTCACGGGAGACAGTGGAATCTACGATGAATACACTCTTTAGGCGATTCAACGTCAACCAGTCGATTGCTATGCATGCTGTTCTCTACCATGCTGGTAAATATGACGTCTTCAAGGCGCCAGAGTAATGCAGGACTCCTGGCACATTGTACAAGATGGTATTTTTTTGCCTATCACTCATCACAATCATTATTTTGATTCATTGATTTCCGCGCAAGCTCAGCGCGCTCGTATGCATCCACTGTGTGTGGACGCTCCGCAAGAAGAAGGAACGTCGGTCTCGTGTTCAAGTGGCTTCGGGAGTCATAGATTTTCAAAAGCAGAGCTTTACGGTCAAAACGAAGTACACAAGCCGCTCGTAACCACACTAGGCCCTCAGCATACTACTCGCCAATGTCCAGTCCTCTCTGCACAATACAGAGGGTTTGATAGAACCATATTTCAAGAGCTGAGCTCCTTTGGGCAGGTAAGCAATTCACACCTCATGTGTTAACGAAGACGAAACTGCGAAAGTCGCGATCTGTTATATGTGTCTTAGACTTATATTACCACTGAAGTACTCATGGCCTAACCGGCAAGGGACCTAGAAACCGGTACGCTTATCGTGTGGCAGCCAGCTGGTTCTCATTTGTCAAATGGCTATAACGTTAAGCATCGACAAGAAACGAACCATTCTTCTCGCGGCTTAAGAAATAAGTTAGACTGGGGCGGGCGGGTTTAATAAAAATTAAAGACACGCACTTGGTGTAATAAAGATTAACTATGAGCCAGTGGTGTGAATCATCATAAGAAACAAACACACTAGAAGAAATCGTTCCAAATGGAGGTCGCTTTCTGTCACATTAGCAAACGCTGACTCTAGAACTTCTCCTACATCACTTGCTAGGAGATGTCGACGCTCAAGTCGGGAGAGTTGTATTTTTCTACCAAGGGACTTCTCGTCAATCATAATCACAGCACGTATACATTCCCCCCAAGCAGACACATCGTTATTGGCCTGAACCGATAGCTATTTAGTCGTAGCTTCACTTTTGGTAAACTTGTGAACACCACACACCAACTGAGGGCCGCCATTCATTAACGTAGCCTGGCGGATTTTTAACAAGCACAGCACAATTAAAAACAAAACTACCTAAATTCTACTCAGACCATATGATCTGTGCTACAGGGCTGTTGAAAAAACACTAGACCATTGTCTTATTATGCGCCCTAAATTCCTTGCATTGACCAATGCACTGGGGAAAACGGCGTATTCAAAAAGGCCTGCTGAATTCAGCCCCGCCCCAAGAACCCCCTTTCGGAAAAGCTGAACGCACCGACTCCATTTTGTTGATTTTCAAGGTAACACAAATACAAAAACATTCTGAGAGACTAACCTAAGACCTTGCTCCACCCAAGCGGCTACTGGGTTATCTGCATGTCTGTCAACGCTTGGTTGCCCGATCGAGAAAAGCTACTGTTTATCCTACACAGCTCGCCCAATGAAGGACAGCTTACTCGAGTCACCCACCCGCGACGTTCATGCCTGTATAATAGAGAATAATGTAACTCCAACACTCGCTAATACGCGCTCACAGTATACAACAAATCATTACCATGGACGGAATATGCTGACTCCGGTGAGCGAGTTTATTAAAGAGGCAGTGCAGTGAGCGATGTCGCTATTCTCCATACACCAGGCAATCGATAAAAACATTCCTCAAACCAGAAACGTGATTTGACGGCAGCAGTTCGCGTAAGGAAACTGAAAGCGCGAGAGACCCCACGCTGCTTTTTTAACCAGGGCAAACGGGTCGCACGTGGTTCAGAAGCATGACCGTCTCGAGGTAATAAGAACAGATGTAGAAATAATTCTCTATCTCCCAAGGCAATCAAACTAGGCTATAGGTCCGCTTGCAGTAGCAGAGACAGCAAATCGAGTCGAAATTCACAAAATCACAAGTCCCTCAGACCCAAGAATACAGCAAAAGGACCTTACAATGAAAGAGGTATGTGGCAGGGTCACGGATACATATCCACTGGAGATTACGGAAAAACAAAGACAGAAACCGAGCCCCCTAACAGTCGAGGACCAGGAATGTATGTATTGCTTCCACTAGACAGGACTAAACACTTTTTGCCCGCTTTGAAGGACATCCATAACACCTCTCCAAAAAACGGTGGCCACTAGACACGGCCCCTACCAAACCTGCGGGCTCTTCGCTTCACTGCAGCTCGAGGTGAGTAAAACAGTTTTAAACGTGTTAACCCTCGACAAGGCTGCGAGGCAGCCAGAACTGTGACAAGGTATGTACTTGAGCTTCAGTCCTAGTTGTTGACAGTTACTATTACGTTTGCCTCCTGGAACTGGAAAGGGCGGCCGCCACCGCAGCCGCTCGCGGTACCTCGCAGTGAGAGCGAGCTGGCGACGCTAGGAACGGCTAGCTGGCTGCGTTTTTGATGTATCGGACATAAGTTTCATACCTGTAGTCTAATTCTTGTGCTGTAATAACCAAGGTAACTGCTAGTTTATGGCGCGGGATACCGATGCTTCAAGAGGGCCACCATTGGTTCCTGTTCCAAGAAAGCTAAGTAACTGAGCTAAACGACACCGCCCCGTAGCACTCACTTCCGTCATCATGAAGTGCTTTGGAGACTAGTCAAGGACCATATCACCTCCCACTACCGGACACCCTAGACCACTCCAATTTGCTTACCGACCCAATAGGTCCACAGACGACGCAATCGCAACCACACTGACACTGCCTAACCATCTGGACAAGAGGAATACCATGTGAGAATGCTGTTCATCGATTACAGCTCAGCATTTAACACATAGTACCCTCCAAACTCGTCATCAAGCTCGAGACCTGGGTCTCGACCCGCCCTGTGCAACTGGGTCCTGGACTTCCTGACGGGCCCCCCAGGTGGTGAGGGTAGGTAACAACATCTCCACCCGCTGATCCTCAACACTGGGCCCCACAAGGGTGCGTTCTGAGCCCTCTCCTGTACTCCCTGTTCACCCACGACTGCGTGGCCATGCAGCCTCCAACTCAATCATCAGTTTGGCGGATGACACTACAGTGGTAGGCTTGATCACCAACAACGACGAGAACGGCCTACAGGGAGGAGGTGAGGGCCTCGGAGTGTGGTGTCAGGAAAATAACCTCATACTCAACGTCACAAAACAAGAGAGATGATTGTGGACTTCAGGAAACAGCAGAGGGAGCACCCCCTATCCACATCGACGGGTCAGTAGTGAGAAGGTGGAAAGTTTTAAGTTCCTCGGTGTACACATCACGGACAAACTGAATTGGTCCACCCACACAGACAGCGTTGTGAAGAAGGCGCAGCAGCGCCTCTTCAACCTCAGGAGGCTGAAGAAATTCGGCTTGTCACCAAAAGCACTCACAACTTCTACAGATGCACAATCGAGAGCATCCTGTCGGGCTGTATCACCGCCTGGTACGGCAACTGCTCCGCCACAACCGTAAGGCTCTCCAGAGGGTAGTGAGGTCTGCAAGAACGCATCACAGGGGCAAACTACTGCCCTCCAGGACACCTACACACCCGATGTCACAGGAAGGCCATAAAGATCATCAAGGACAACACCACCCAAGCCATGCCTGTTCACCCCGCTATCATCCAGAAGGCGAGGTCAGTACAGGTGCATCAAAGCAGGGACCGAGAGACTGAAAAACAGCTTCTATCTCAAGGCCATCAGACTGTTAAACAGCCACACTAACATTTAGCGCCGCTGCCAACATACTGACTCAACTCCAGCACTTTAAAAATGGGAATTGATGGAAATTATGTAAAAATGTACCACTAGCCACTTTAAGCAATGCCACTTAATACAATGTTACATACCTACATTACCCATCTCATATGTATATATACTGTACTCTATATCATCTACTGCATCTTGCCATCTTTATGCAATACATGTACCACTAGCCACTTTAAACTATGCACTTTTATGTTTACATACCTACAGTACTCATCTCATACGTATATACCGTACTCTATACCATCTCTGCATCTGCCATGCCGTTCTGTACACCACTCATTCTTAATATCTTTATGTACATATTCTTTTATCCCTTTACACTTTGTGTGTGTGTGTAAGGTAGTAGTGTGGAATTGTTAGGTTAGATTACTGTTGGTTATTACTGCATTGTCGGAACTAGAAGCACAAGCATTTCGCTACACTCGCATTAACATCTGCTAACCATGTGTATGTGACTAATAAATTTGATTTGATTTGAATAATAATTTTAATTTTTCCACAGAACAACGAATTAACATCATAAATAGTTCTTTACTTTTTGATGAGCTTCCATCAGAATCTTGGGCAAGTTGTCCTTTGTCCAAAAGAATCGTTGCTCGGTTGTAGATTGTCGCCTTCAACTTTGGAATTAGCTGTAAACATTAGCCATGTGGCGAAGACATGCCCAACTCACTATTGCGCAGCACAAAGAAAATTTCGAAATCGCAATATACTCACATAAACTGAAATAACTCGGTTTAAAATAACTACGTTATGATGTTTTCTAACACCTATATCGAATAAAATCAGAGCCGGATATATCTAAGGCTATAACGGGAGCTTTCTAGAACCGCATCCTGAGGCTGCCTTGCGTCATGGCGAACGAAAGGAAAGAGAGGACATCACGTTCCGAGCCTATTTATAAGGCCTCAGATCTGCCTAGCAACTCCATTCCAATTCTCACTATTTGCTGAATCCAGGGGAAGGCGTATGCAGTGCATCTCAACCAATAGAAGACAGGCAAATTAATAAACCGACCTCAGAACAGCCTG
>NC_036862.1:2333088-2377791 GCF_002910315.2 Salvelinus sp. IW2-2015 | reverse complement strand
AGAGAGGCCTGTAATTTTCATCATAGGTACACTTCAACTATGACAGACAAAATGAGAAAAAAAATCCAGAATTCACATTGTAGAATTTTTTATGAATTTATTTGCAAATTATGGTGGAAAATAAGTTTTTGGTCACCTACAACAAGCAAGTTTCTGGCTCTCACAGACCTGTAACTTCTTCTTTAAGAGGCTCCTCTGTCCTCCACTCGTTACCTGTATTAATGGCACCTGTTTGAACTTGTTATCAGTATAAAGACACCTGTCCACAACCTCAAACAGTCACACTCCAAACTCCACTATGGCTAACAGTTTTAGAAACTTCAGAGTGTTTTCTTCCAAATCTACTAATAATATGCATAAATTAGCTTCTGGGCCTGAGTAGCAGGAAGTTTACTCTGGGCATGCTTTTCATCCGAACGTGAAAATGCTGCCCCTATCCCAAACAGGTCTTAAACACTAACTTCCTACTACAGCTCCTCTTTGAACTAACAGCATCATTTCTCTTTACATACAGTACCTACAGTTGTTCTCTAACTCTCAACACTGACCAATTTAAAGTAAAAATTATTGAAAGTAACTGATTTAAAGTACAAATGGAGACTGTTTCTCTCTCTCTCTTTCTCCTTAGGGACGTTTGGGCAGCGGGACAATTGGAGCATCCACACCCCTTCTCCTGGAAGCATCCTGCCGTTCCCTATGAGATCCTGATCGACCCTCTGAGCATGCCAGCTCACCACATCCTGGAGGGAGAGACCAGAGTGTCCGATGTCATTAACACTGACAACTCTGAGGCACTAGCACCGAGCAAAGGTGCGTAAAAAAAAGGTAATTTCCGAGCGTCTTCATCAACGCTGCCAAAGTGGAATGTTTAGGGCAAATGTGCATGTACAACGCTGATTTGGCATCTCTCCCTCTCCCTTTGTTTTCTCCCTTTTCCTCTCTCTATCTCATGTTCTTTTTCTCTCTGTCACTCTCTCTCCTCTCCTTCTCACTACTCTTTCTGTCTGTCTTTCCCTCTCTCTCTCCATCTCTATCTCTCTCCCTCTAGCTCTCCATACTTCAATGTCTTCATCTCTTTTCCTTCCCTCTCAACTTCTCTCTCTTGCTCCCCTCTGTCAATCTCCCTCCCTCTCTTCCTTTACCTCTCATCCTTCCTCACCCTCTCTCTCCTCTAGCTCTACCTACTTCAATCTCTTCATCTCTCTCTCAACTTCTCTCTCTTGCTCCCCCTCTGTCAATCTCCCCTCTTCTCTCTCTTCCTTTACCTCTCATCCTCCCTCACCCTCTCTCTCCCTCTCTGTCTCTCTCTCGTCTCTATATGTTACTGATCTGCCTCTTTCGAAATGTAATTGCAGTCCAACTCGCCCAGCAGCTTAGACACCCTCCACTGGCCTTCAGCGACACAGACATCATGGAGGAGATGAAAACCTCTTGTTACACAGAAGAACATGGTAAACGGTGAGTGAGCCACATTACACGCATCATGCAGTAGATAGTAGGCAAGCAGATACACATCTAGGCTCAGAACACACCATGTGATAAATACATTTCTGCCGGCAGTAAATTGTTTGCTATCTCTCACATTTCAGACTCCGACATGAAATATTCAAGCATACTAACAAGCCACCCAATCATGGCGGACCCAAGGCCTACCACACTCTCAAGTACTTTGATATCGTCGACACCCCGACTACTGCGAGAGGCCTGATCTTTCCCTGGCTGGCATAGATCCTTTCATGTCCAGCTTTGTGGAACAGGAGTCGGCTGAATTCCAATAAGATCCCAATTGTAACAGGAAATCAAACTGTGACCATAGGTCCTGTGCACCATGAACTCAACATGCTTCAAGGACAGAGGAGTTACAACACCATCACAAGTAATCAGAAGAGCTGAAATGTTAGCTGTTGCACACATTTAAAGAGTTTCACAGTCCTGGATTGATTAGGGGAGACAGGGGTTTGTATTTCTCAGCACCAGTATACCTTACAAGACTATTTTCAATAAGATTAAGACCAAGGTCTTGGGTTGAAATGGGGGACCATTTCTATCCTCATATCTTATTCCAACATGGAGTTATAAGCCATTAAACACTCTCTGTCCACTTGTGACAACCTGGGCCCAGATTTACAAAACCCTTCTTACGCAAAAATAGCTTCTTAAAAAAAAAAAAAGTAAATAAGATAGTTCGCAAGTGCAATTCCTCAACAATATCTTAAGATGTAATGATTTTCTTACTAACTTCTCAAATATCTATTTACAAATCTTCTTAAGATGTTTGTTGCTAGGCTAACGTTTTAGCTAGCTATCAATGGCAATCATGTTAGCATATTTTTTACTGAGATTACTGTTCTAAAACATTTTCTTGGGTTTAAAATAATCAATACTGAAACTTTCAGATAAAGTTTGAGTAAATTAAACATGTTCAATTCCTTCCATGATTTCAGACTTCTCACTTCCTCACAGGAAAATTGCTCCAACTCGAGTTCTGTTTAACTCACAGATATAATTCAAACGGTTTTAGAAACTAGAGAGTGTTTTCTATCCAATAGTAATAATAATATGCATATTGTACGAGCAAGAATTGAGTACGAGGCAGTTTAATTTGGGGACGATATTTTACAAAGTTGAAACAGCACTCCCTATAGTGACAAGAAGTTTTTAAGAGGCTCCTCTGTCCTCCACTCGTTACCTGTATTAATGGCACCTGTTTGAACTTGTTATCAGTATAAAAGACACCTGTCCACAACCTCAAACAGTCACACTCCAAACTCCACTATGGCTAACAGTTTTAGAAACTTCAGAGTGTTTTCTATCCAAATCTACTAATAATATGCATAAATTAGCTTCTGGGCCTGAGTAGCAGGAAGTTTACTCTGGGCATGCTTTTCATCCGAACGTGAAAATGCTGCCCCCTATCCCAAACAGGTCTTAAACACTAACTTCCTACTACAGCTCCTCCTTTGAACTAACAGCATCATTTCTCTTTACATACAGTACCTACAGTTGTTTTCTAACTCTCAACACTGACCAATTTAAAGTAAAAATTATTGAAAGTAACTGATTTAAAGTACAAATGGAGACTGTTTCTCTCTCTCTCTTTCTCCTTAGGGACGTTTGGGCAGCGGGACAATTGGAGCATCCACACCCCTTCCTCCTGGAAGCATCCTGCCGTTCCCTATGAGATCCTGATCGACCCTCTGAGCATGCCAGCTCACCACATCCTGGAGGGAGAGACCAGAGTGTCCGATGTCATTAACACTGACAACTCTGAGGCCACTAGCACCGAGCCAAAGGTGCGTAAAAAAAAAGGTAATTTCCGAGCGTCTTCATCAACGCTGCCAAAGTGGAATGTTYAGGGCAAATGTGCATGTACAACGCTGATTTGGCATCTCTCCYTCTCCCTTTGTTTCTCTCCCTTTTCCTCTCTCTATCTCATGTTCTTTTTCTCTCTGTCACTCTCTCTCCTCTCCTTCTCACCTACTCTTTCTGTCTGTCTTTCCCYCTCTCTCTCTCCATCTCTATCTCTCTCCCTCTAGCYCTCCATACTTCAATGTCTTCATCTCTTTTCCTTTCCCTCTCAACTTCTCTCTCTTGCTCCCCCTCTGTCAATCTCCCCCTCCCTCTCTTCCTTTACCTCTCATCCTCCCTCACCCTCTCTCTCCCTCTAGCTCTACCTACTTCAATCTCTTCATCTCTCTCTCAACTTCTCTCTCTTGCTCCCCCTCTGTCAATCTCCCCCTCTCTCTCTCTTCCTTTACCTCTCATCCTCCCTCACCCTCTCTCTCCCTCTCTGTCTCTCTCTCGTCTCTATATGTTACTGATCTGCCTCTTTCGAAATGTAATTGCAGTCCAACTCGCCCAGCAAGCTTAGACACCCTCCACTGGCCTTCAGCGACACAGACATCATGGAGGAGATGAAAACCTCTTGTTACACAGAAGAACATGGTAAACGGTGAGTGAGCCACATTACACGCATCATGCAGTAGATAGTAGGCAAGCAGATACACATCTAGGCTCAGAACACRCCATGTGAATAAATACATTTCTGCCGGCAGTAAATTGTTTGCTATCTCTCACATTTCAGACTCCGACATGAAATATTCAAGCATACTAACAAGCCACCCAATCATGGCGGACCCAAGGCCTACCACACTCTCAAGTACTTTGATATCGTCGACACCCCGACTACCTGCGAGAGGCCTGATCTTTCCCTGGCTGGCATAGATCCTTTCATGTCCAGCTTTGTGGAACAGGAGTCGGCTGAATTCCAATAAGATCCCAATTGTAACAGGAAATCAAACTGTGACCATAGGTCCTGTGCACCATGAACTCAACATGCTTCAAGGACAGAGGAGTTACAACACCATCACAAGTAATCAGAAGAGCTGAAATGTTAGCTGTTGCACAACTTTAAAGAGTTKCACAGTCCTGGATTGATTAGGGGAGACAGGGGTTTGTATTTCTCAGCACCAGTATACCTTACAAGACTATTTTCAATAAGATTAAGACCAAGGTCTTGGGTTGAAATGGGGGACCATTTCTATCCTCATATCTTATTCCAACATGGAGTTATAAGCCATTAAACACTCTCTGTCCACTTGTGACAACCTGGGCCCAGATTTACAAAACCCTTCTTACGCAAAAATGTAAAAAGCTTCTTAAGAAAAAAAAAAGTAAATAAGATAGTTCGCAAGTGCAATTCCTCAACAATATCTTAAGATGTAATGATTTTCTTACTAACTTTTCAAATATCTATTTACAAATCTTCTTAAGATGTTTGTTGCTAGGCTAACGTTTTAGCTAGCTATCACTGGCAATCATGTTAGCATATTTTTTACTGAGATTACTGTTCTAAAACATTTTCTTGGGTTTAAAATAATCAATACTGAAACTTTCAGATAAAGTTTGAGTAAATTAAACATGTTCAATTCCTTTCATGAGCTTTTTCTCTCACTGCCCTGAGTTTAAGACAAGGGTTTAGCTATCTTAGAATTAAGAACATTTCCAAGAACCTTATTTTCTAGAATCAAATTTCTTCTTAACTTTTTGCTTAAGGGGTCCCGCTAGCTGGACAACTTCCGGTGAAGCTGGAGGGCGCGTAATTCAAATAAATATAAAATTCTTGTTAATCTAACTCCACTGTCCGATTTACAGTAGCTATTACAGCGAAAACATGCCATGCGATTTTGAGGATGGCGCCCCAAGTCAAAATATTTTTCCACCGGCACAGGTTTCATACATTCACATATAAAGATGAAATATTCACTTGCTTTTTGAAAATCCTTCCTCTGATTTGTCATCCAAAGGGTCCCAGCTATAACATGTAGTGTCGTTTTGTTAGATAAAATCCTTCTTTATATCCCAAAAAGTCTGTTTAGTTGGCGCAATCGATTTGAGTAATCCACTAGCTCAACTTGCAAAGAAAGGAATCCAAAAATCTACCCCTAAACTTTGTTTCAACAAGTCAAAATATGTTTCTATTTACTCCTCAGATACCCTAAAATGTAATCAAACTATAATATTTATTTCAGGAATTAGTATGTTCAATAGGAAACTGATTTTAACAGGTGCGTAATTTCTTCGTGGCGAGCGCAAACACAGATTTCCAAGACTGTGTCCTTCTACTAAAACTGTTATTTCTTATTCGTTTTTGAAGTTACAAGCCTGAAACCTTGAACATCGACTTCTAACACCATGTGGAAGCCATAGGAATTGCATCCAGGGAGCTAATTTACAATATGATCTTTCTCTTGCATTTCTAAGAGGATGGTCTCTCCCCCAAAAAAATATCTGTTTTGTTTTTTCTTTGGATTTTCTCCTACCATATCTATTGTGTTATATTCTCCTTCATTATTTTAACATTTATACAAACTACAAAGTGTTTTCTTTTCAATGGTACCAATTATATGCATATCCTGGCCTCAGGGCCTGAGCTACAGGCAGTTTACTTTGGGTATGTCATTCAGGCGGAAATGGAGAAAAAAGGAGCCTTGAGAAACATAAGAAAATTTCCCAAAACCTTTTAGAAGAATAGCAACTTTGCTTAACTTTCTTCTTAAATCTATAGTTAAGGAAAAAGTGGCAGTTAAGAAGAAATATCTTTTTACGAAGGTTTTGTGAATCATCCTGGGGTTGGTTGTAACAGTGTTTGCTATTTGTTTTTCAGCAACAATCTAACACATTTACAAAGTAAAAAAAAAACTAAAGCCTTTATTTATTGAAAATGATTGCTGTCTAGCATAATACAAATAAATAAGTACAAATAAATTCAACATAGTTATATTTGCTTTGACATTGTAGTTCTTACTCAACTCAAATCATCATATCAATGCTTAATTTAACAAACAACAGTAAACATATGATATTTGGATGAAAATTTAAMATTTTGATGAAGTGAAAAAACACAAATGTTCACAGCTTTAGTTAAGTCAATTTTGTGTTGAAAATAAGGAGTGTGTGTGTGAATGTTGTTGACTCTCAGTCGGAGTCGCATGACTAACAGTTTTGAGAAGCAGGTCCGGACCGGACCAAATCTGAACCAATCATAGACATCTATGTTTCATATGTTTGGACAGCAGTGTATACAGTAGAGTACAGTAAAGAAAAGTAGTCTATTCAGTACAGTAGAGTATACAGTGCATTGCAAAAGTATTCATCCCCTTGGCGTTTTTCCTATTTTGTTGCATTACAACCTGTAATTTAAATTGATTTTTATTTGGATTTCATGTAATGGACATACACAAAATTGTCCCAATTGGTGAAGTGAAAAGTGAAAACTTGTAAAAAAAGAAAAAGAAAGAAAGTAAAATGGAAAAGTGATGCATGCATATGTATTCACCCCCTTTGCTATGAAGCCCCTAAATAAGATCTGGTGCAACCAATTACCTTCAGAAGTCACATAATTAGTTAAATAAAGTCCACCTGTGTGCAATCTAAGTGTCACATGATCTGTACACATGATCTCAGTATATATACACCTGTTCTGAAAGGCCCCAGAGTCTGCAACACCACAAAGCAAGGGGCACCACCAAGCATGCGGCACCATGAAGACCAAGGAGCTGTTGTGGAGAAGTACAGATCAGGGTTGGGTTATAAAAAAATATCCGAAACTTTGAACATCCCATGGAGCACCATTAAATCCATTATTMAAAAATGGAAAGAATATGGCACCACAACAAACCTGCCAAGAGAGGTCCGCTCACCAAAACTCACGGACCAGGTAAGGAGGGCATTAATCAGAGAGGCAACAAAGAGACCAAAGATAACACTGAAGGAGCTGCAAAGCTCCACAGTGGAGATCGGAGTATCTGTCCATAGGACCACTTTAAGCCGTACACTCCACAGAGCTGGGCTGTACGGAAGAGTGTCCAGAAAAAAGCCATTGCTTAAAGAAAAAAATAAGCAAACATGTTTGGTGTTTGCCAAAAGGCATGTGGGAGACTCCACAAACATATGGTAGAAGGTACTCTGGTCAGATGAGACTAAAATGTAGCTTTTTGGCCATCAAGGAAAACATTATGTCTGGCAGAAACACCTCATCACCCCGAGAAAACTATCCCCACAGTGAAGCATTGTGGTGGCAGCATCACGCTGTGGGGATGTTTTTCATTGGCAGGGACTGAGAAACTGGTCAGAATTGAAGGAATGATGGATGGCGCTAAATACAGGGAAATTCTTGAGGGAAACCAGTTTCAGTCTGACAGAGATTTGAGACTGGGATGGAGGTTCACCTTCCAGCAGGACAATGACCCCTGAATAGTTATGSACGCTCAAATTTWGTTTTTTTGTCTTATTTCTTGTTTGTTTCACAATAAAACATATTTTTCATCTTCCAATGTACTGTATTCTACTTTGCTCTAGTGCACTGTAATCTACTGAATTAAACTGTACTGTACTGTAATACACTGTACTCTCCTCTGCTGAATTAAACTCTACTGGACTGTACTGTGCTATGTTGTGCTGTCCAAACTTGTGAAATATACACATCTTTTCAATATACGAAAAATCCGTATTCTAGGCGTCAAGGTAATTTAGCCTACTGGGTACATTGTTACGGATCCCCTCAGAAGGGGATGAATATGCTTGTGAAAAATGAGAATATTCTTCTCATCACAATGTTTTGTGAACCTGACCTGAAATGATCACATGAATGACCTCTCCTATAGAGGACACGCATTTCTATCTTGAAAATATTACACATAATACGCACTGTGACAACCAACCCCGGTCTCCCCTACTATCTTCACTGTTCAAGTGTGAATGTTTGCATGCTTGTGTTACATACGAAGATGTGAAACCAAATACCCCTTTGTAGCTGGTTATCATAATACTGTATAGGGGGAATCAAATAATTTATTTACATTTTAGTCATTTAGCAGACACTCTTRTTCAGAGCAACTTACAGTAATGAGTGCATATATTTTWATAATTTTTTCTTGCTGGTCTCCYGTGGGAATCAAATCCACAAATATGGCGCTGCAAGTGCTATGCACTACCAACTGAGCTCTACCGGAATAATATTATTAATATATTAAATATTAGTACATATTTTATTTMATTGCACTAATGCTAGTGAGCAATTGCACTAATGCTAATCAGCAACTTCCTTCAAACTGTAGATATAAACAACTAATTAAAATCCAAAATTGAAGTCACTAGTATTTCAGATACAGTATACAACTGTTACAATAAAGCAGCATTAAGCAGTCTCACAAAGTAGGGCACAAAGTAATTTTGAACAGTATGTAATCTTGTTTACAGAAAAAGCTACTAAACTGGTTCATATTTGAAGTATGAATGTATTTTATAACATATCCAACAAACACTATATATACAAAGGTATGTGGACACCTCTTCAAATTAGTGGATTCGACAATTTCAGCCACACACGTTGCTGACAGGTGTATAAAATTGAGCACACGGCCATGCAATCTCCATAGACAAACAGTGTCAGTAGAATGGCCTTACTGAAGAGCTCAGTTACTTTCAATGTGGCACCGTCTAAGGATGCCACCTTTCCAACAAGTCAGTTCCAACAAGTCAAATTTCTGCCCTGCTAGAACTGCCCCGGTCAGCTGTAAGTCCTGTTATTGTGAAGTRGAAACGTCTAGGAGCAACAATGGCTCAGCCGCGAAGTGGTAGGCCACACAAGCTCACAGAACGGGACCACCGAGTGCTGAAGCGGCAGCGCGTAAAAATCATCGGTGGAGGAGGAATAAGGGTCTGGGGCTGTTTTTCATGGTTCGGGCTAGGCCCCTTCCAGTGAAGGGAAATCTTAACACTACACATACAATGACATTCCTGACAATTCTGTGCTTCCAACTTTATTGCAACAGTTTGAGGAATGCAAAATCCTATTTCTTCTTCAGTGTGGAAGAACTTGACTGGTCTGCACAGAGCCTTGACCCTGTCTCTTATACACATCTAGATGTGTATAAGAGACAGCAATAACGCTTGCATAAATGTTTTTCGGTTCGGGTAAATTTGATCAAACTAATTGACAATCAAAACATGCCAAGGCAATTAGTAGATGGAATCTGGGGCACATCGTTAATTGGTTCCAAACAGATGTGCTTATGTATTGGTAAATGTTGACTAATGATGTCCTACTTGTAGTTGAGCCAGCTTGTCCAGATAGGTCAGTTTGTCCTCGTTCTCTCCTTCRTACAGCCAGTTATCTGTCACAGTCAGCAGTTCTGAGAGTCCCTTTAGCTCCTGAAAAATGTAAACAAACGTGCATTGTGATCGCTCCTCTTGGCAAAGAATCTACTACAACGTCTATTAATGTCTATGTTTCAGCAAGTTTAATCTGAAATGAGGTTTTGTACAGATAGCTTCAGTCTTGTGGATATTGAATGTTTGTAAGGCCAACCATTCTGGTGCCATTCTGGTGCCATTCTGGTGCATTTCTGGTGCATTTCTTTCTTTTTTAAGAGTGGATTGGGAATTCCTACTAGTGTTAATACTAATAGTGTTGATACTGATAGTGTTATAATACTGCAGTGCTCAAGAACATCAGATGGGCCCTGTCATGCCAAATAATGTCCCCTAGTCAAAAAGTGTCCCCTCCCTGCGTCACAATGGGATTCGATAAACTATTAGCGTCCGTTGCTATATCAACGGGGTTGTGACCTAATGATTTGAATTTCGGAGATCGTTACAGCCCCGCTATGCAAATAAGGCTGATTTTCCACAACAATTCCGCTATTCAAACGAGTTTTGTGTAGCTAATAAGATGAAAMCATTACTTYGAACTTAATTGTACTTCATACAATAACAGTTAGCTAGCTAGCTAACATTAGCTAAATAAACCTGTCTGGTTAGCTGGCTAGCTAGCTGGCTGCCTGACCAGGCAGGCTGAGGTAAATACAGTGCTTTCAGAAAGTATTTAGACCCCTTGACTTTTTCCAAATTTTGTTACATTACAGCCTTATTCTAAAATAAAATATACACTGCTCAAAAAAATAAAGGGAACACTTAAACAAGTGGCCTGCTGGAGGTCATTTTGCAGGGCTCTGGCAGTGCTCCTCCTTGCACAAAGGCGGAGGTAGCGGTCCTGCTGCTGGGTTGTTTCCCTCCTACGGCCTCCTCCACGTCTCCTGATGTACTGGCCTGTCTCCTGGTAGCGCCTCCATGCTCTGGACACTACGCTGACAGACACAGCAAACCTTCTTGCCCACAGCTCGCATTGATGTGCCATCCTGGATGAGCTGCACTACCTGAGCACTTGTGTGGGTTGTAGACTCGTCTCATGCTACCACTAGAGTGAAAGCACCGCCAGCATTCAAAAGTGACCAAAACATCAGCCAGGGAAGCATAGGAACTGAGAAGTGGTCTGTGGTCACCACCTGCAGAACCACTCCTTTATTGGGGGTGTCTCGCTAATTGCCTATAATTTCCACCTTTTGTCTATTCCAACAGCATGTGAAATTTATTGTCAATCAGTGTTGCTTCCTAAGTGGACAGTTTGATTTCACAGAAGTGTGATTGACTTGGAGTTACATTGTGTTGTTTAAGTGTTCCCTTTATTTTTTTGAGCAGTGTATATACACACAATACCCCATAATGACAAAGCAAAAACAGTTTACATTTTCTGGGGGGCAAATGTATTAAAAAGAAAAACATACCTTACTTACAWAAGTATTCAGACCCTTTGCTAGGAGACTCGAAATTGAGTTCAGGTTCATCCTGTTTCYATTGATCATCCTTGAGAGTCCACCTGTGGTAAATTCAATTGATTGGACATCATTTGGAAAGGCACACACCTGTCGA
The DNA here is from genome assembly GCF_002910315.2 of Salvelinus sp. IW2-2015. Classification (NCBI taxonomy): domain Eukaryota; kingdom Metazoa; phylum Chordata; class Actinopteri; order Salmoniformes; family Salmonidae; genus Salvelinus; species Salvelinus sp. IW2-2015. The sequence continues at coordinate 2,366,520 of NC_036862.1, read as the reverse complement.
TATATGGTCCCACAGTTGACAGTGCATGTCAGAGCCAAAACCAAGCTGTGAGSTCGAARGAATTGTCTGTAGAGCTCCGTGACAGGATTGCGTTGAGGCACAGATCTGGGGAAGGGTACAAAAAATGTGTGCAGCATTGAAGGTCCCCAAAAACACAGTGGCCTCCATCCTTCTTAAATGTAAGAAGTTTGAACCACTAAGAGTCTTCCTAGAGCTGGCCGCTCAGGGGACAAATCAGGGGAGATGAGTCTTGGTCAGGGAGGTGACCAATAACCTGATGGCCACTCTGACAGAGCTCCAGAGTTTCCTCTGTGGCGATGGAAGAAACTTCCAGAAGGACAACCAACTCTGCAATCTGGCCGTTATGGTAGATTGGCCAGACGGAAGCTACTCCTCAGTAAAAAGGCACATGAAAGGCGTGCTTGGAGTTTGCCACAAGGCACCAAGATTCTCTGGTCTGATGAAACCAAGATTGAACTCTTTGGCCTAAATGCCAAGCGTCACATCTGGAAGAAACCTGGCACCATCCCAACGGTGAAGCATGGTGGTGGCAGCATCATGCTGTGGGGATGTTCTTTAGTGGCAGAGACTGGGAGACTAGTCAGGACTGAGAAAAAGTTGAACACAGTAAAGTACAGAGAGATYCTTGATAAAAACCTGCTCAAGATCACTCAGGACCTCAGACTGGGGCGTAGGTTCACCTTCCAACAGGACAACGACCCTAAGCACACAGCCAAGACAACGCAGGAGTGGCTTCGGGACAAGTCTCTGAATGTCCTTGAGTGGCCCATCAAGAGGCTGAACCCGATTGAACATCTCTGGAGAGACATGAAAATAACTGTGAGGCAACACTCCCCATCCAACCTGACAGAGCTTGAGAGGATCAGCAGAGAAGAATGGGAGAAACTCCCCAAATACAGGTGTGCCAAGCTTGTAGCGTCATACCCAAGAAGACTCGAGGCTGTAATCACTGCCAAAGGTGCTTCAACAAAGTACTGAGTAAAGGGTCTGAATACTTATGTAAATGTGATATTTAAAAAAAATCCATCCTACATGACTGCTACCAGGTAAAATAGAGCCAAGCAACCAGCAGACAGTACCAACGGACGTTTTGGTTCATTACGTAGGCCGGTCACAACATAGCAATTTCGACAGCCCTAGCAACGGAAGCTAGAACTCATCGAATCCCATTGTGACACACTTTTTGGCAGGGAGACACTATTTGATATGACAGGCCCCTCCAGTTTATGTCTGAGGTAGTACACATATTCCTCCACAGAGTTTTTAGCATTGCACCTTTCTCTCTGCAGCTGGTCTTGTATGATCGTTTTCCCCGGCAGCCGTCAAAACCATGTGTTACTTATCCCAGCAAAGTCCAAAGTCAATGTTTGTTGTACATGTGAAACACTAACAGACACAACAGAAGAACAAATGAATCAAAATTATTATRTAGATGTGATTGGTTAAAGTTGACCCTACAGAACGCTTCTGTATATCAGTGAACAGTTTTTGTTTCCCACCATTTCCTTTTTTCTGTAATTTTTTTTTGTTATGGGAGATAGATGAACACATATAGGAGTAGGGGGATTTGTAAGAACTAAACTCTCTCCTCGGAAGGCACACAGTCGGGTTGGCTGGACCTCTTTGTTTACCACATGCTGGATATGACTGCTGTTAGTTGTGTGTATTTAGTCCTAGAAGCACAGTCCCCTGGGAACTAGCTATTAAATTTCAGCACTTTACCAGCAGGCAAAACTGGTTGAAATTACATAAATTGTTTGAAATTACATGATTATTTCATCATTTCAACCAGTTTGGCCCAATTCTGCCCAGGGGGTTATATCTTTTGTCCACAATTAAAAGTCATGGCTCTCTAAAGATAAAGTATAGCATTATGCCTACAGGATTTGAATGACATTCATTAAACTGTATCTTATTTCTGCTGTTATTGCCAAGGCTTTAGCTCGACTGGCTAACACAGTCGTGACACTCAAGGGACCTGGATTCAAAGCAAGTCAGTCACACTGACGGTGCATTTCCACTAGCAAGCTTTGCACCAGTGTCACCAGTGTTTTTGTGTTTCCACCTCCGAGCCATGGCCCCAAAAAAGTCCAAATGTCTTGGGCCATGGACCTACCCTGACATGGGGCCCAGAGAGGATGTAGTACCGGTCATCCAGGTCTTCTGATAGGTACTGCGGGCTGCTCCACTGCTCTAGGACATTCTCCTTAGGCTCAGACTCCAGGATCTTGGTTGCAAGATTTGTTTTTCAATTCAGTAAATTCAGGAATTTAATTGAAATTCAATTAATGAACTGGGGGTAAAACATTTTTTAATTCATGAAGGGAATTTCCTGATGTGAAAAGTGAATTGACCACACCAACCGTGATCACCTGATACAGCTGCTGAGGACACACACCCACTATAACATTTGTTATCACTTGGACTCTCACCTTCACTTTGGAGCCCTCCCCATTCTCCTCAGGGTGGACATTCTGCACTCTGAACTCACCTGGGAATGGAGAAGAGCCGATACAAAATCGTATCTTTATCCATGAAGCACATATAGCATATGTTACACCCTGATCTGTTTCACCTGTCTTTGTGCTTGTCTCCACCCCCTCCAGGTGTCGCCCATCTTCCCATTATCCCTTGTGTATTTATACCTGTGTTCTCTGTTTGTCTGTTGCCAGTTCGTCTTGTCTTGCCAGGTCTTACAAGCGTTCTTTCCCGCCTTCCTGTTTCTCTAGTTCTGTTTCCTAGTTTTTCCCGGTTCTGACCATTCTGCCTGCCCTGACCCCAGGCCTGCCTGCAGTCCTGTACCTGYCTGACTCTGATTTGATCACGAACCTCTGCCTGCCCTCAACCTGCCCTTTGCCTGCCCCGTGTTTCTAATAAATCATCTGAGAACTGTATCCACCTCCCGTGTCTGCATCTGGGTCATATTCTGAGTCGTGATAGCATATGTGAATTAACCACATCACAGGGATTCAAATAGGAATAAGGCTCTAAAATCAAATCACACTTTATTTATAATAGATTTCAAAATTGCAATGCACTTTGAAGTAAAAAACGACACTACTGTACAATGAAATTACATTATCATGTTATGTTTACCAATCTTTGCCTCTGGTTAGGGCAGAGAGGCCGGGTCTAAATAAAAAGCTTCTATTACGGAAGGATTCTTCCTTTATATAACGTGATCACTTTGGAGAAAGGAAGGGGAGGGTTTTTTTCSAAACACCTCATGATATCTGGAAATTAATATAATACATACCAGCATCTGTTAGGAGCAGATTTCGCAAAATTCCAATTCCAACAATTTCTGAATCTGTACCATACGGAGCAGGTAAAACAAAAACATTTAAATATTGAAACCAATAATTTTTTGAGACATGGATATGCACTTCTGAGTAACTCCAGTGAAGTTCTTGCTTACAATGTTGTCTCATCACCCTCAGTGCTCAAGGAAAGCAATATCGGGAAAGGGATGACATCACTGATGGAGAACTCACGCACAATATGGCTTCTGCTGAGGCGCGGGGAACCCCACGAGCCGGCTGAGGCCTGGGAGCCTGACCAGCCGGCAGAGGAGTGGGAGCCTGACGAGACGAGCTGGCCGAGGCGTGGGAGCCTGACGAGCCGGTCGAGGCGTGGGAGCCTGACGAGCCGGCCAAGGCGTGGGAGCCTGACGAACCTGACAAGCCAGCTGAGGCATCCTCGGTAGACTCGGCAACGGACGCTTGATGGGGCAACCGGGTCTTGTAAACCTATCGAGCCGCCTGATGCGTGGGAGCCGTACGAGCCGCCTGAGGCGTGGGAGCCTTACGAGCCGGCTGAGGAGTGGGAGCCTGCCGGCTGAGGCATAGGAGCCTGCCGAGCTAACTGAGGAATCCCTGGTTGCTCCGGTAGCGGCACCCGGATCCAACGTCACCTACACTCACAAAAAACTCCCTGATGCTCCCCCTTGGTGAGGCATTATTCTGTAATTTGTACGCTGGGAGTCGGGAAGCAAGTTAAGGGAGTGACTTTAAATAATAAATATCACAAGGACCAAAACAAGAACCATGAGTAGTGTACAGACATGAAACAACGGAACAGAAACAATAACGCCTAGGGAAAGAACCAAAGGGAGTGACATATTTTTTATATTTTTTATTTATCCGTTATTTTACCAGGTAAGTTGACTGAGAACACGTTCTCATTTGCAGCAACGACCTGGGGAATAGTTACAGGGGAGAGGAGGGGGATGAATGAGCCAATTGTAAACTGGGGATTATTAGGTGACCGTGATGGTTTGAGGGCCAGATTGGGAATTTAGCCAGGACACCGGGGTTAATAACACCCCTACTCTTACGATAAGTGCCATGGGATCTTTTAATGACCTCAGAGAGTCAGGACACCCGTTTAACGTCCCATCCGAAAGACGGCACCCTACACAAGGCAGTGTCCCCAATCACTGCCCTGGGGCATTGGGATCTTTTTTTTTAGACCAGAGGAAAGAGTGCCTCCTACTGGCCCTCCAACACCACTTCCAGCAGCATCTGGTCTCCCATCCAGGGACTGACCAGGACCAACCCTGCTTAGCTTCAGAAGCAAGCCAGCAGTGGTATGCAGGGTGGTATGCTGCTGGCAAATACATATATAGGGAAGGTAATCAGGCAGGTGATTGAGTCCAGGTGAGTCTGATGAGGCGCTGATGCAYGTAACGATGGTGACAGGTGTGTGTAATAATAAGCACTCTGACGACCTCGAGAGCCGGAGAGGAAGAATACATGACAGTATTGCAAAATGAGTAGAAATGTATGAAATGTTTCATAAAATTGCAACGTTTTCTCTCCGCCCCATGGCAAAATATGTAGAAATGCAAGAACTGAACTTTAAAACGTAAAGTTTTCTCTGCACCGTCAAGAGGGGGGCCACTAAAATGTTTTGCAGCGAGGTGGTGGGCCCCCCAACCAAATCTCGCTTAGGGACCCCAAAAGACTAGAGCCGGCCCTGCTAGCAATGATCAACAACCAGATTGTAATATATTTTTTTTGAAAAAGTCAAGGGGTGTGAATACTTTCTGAAGGCACTGTATGTTTTTGATTCCAATTCTAGCACACCTGATTCAACTAATCAGTAAGCCCTTATGTGAAATGGCTGGGGAGCACCGAAATCCCTTTTGAGAAACACTAACTGTATAATCAAATATGTTGTGTACTACATGTAATTATGTTGTCTTAAAAGAGAGGGTGTCACACTAACTAGATACAATATAACTGACATTGGCGTCTGCCTCTTCTGCGTTGAATGTAGTGCTGACTTGCCTTTTGAAGAACTTGCTTATCTGTGTTTTCATGGAGGGGATTTATGTGTGTGGTTCCTCCGAAGATGTCTTCGAGCTGCAACTGGGCCTTCTCCATCACTGCCACCAGAGGAACACACACGCTCTCAGCATGTCGGGATACAGCCAATAGCGCAGTCATTCCCCAAAAGGGTCAGGACCCTGGGTCATGTTCAGTAGGGCACACTGTAAAAAACATTTTAAAACCGACTATTTATTTGAACTATTAAAGTTCAAATAAAACTTTTCTGTGTCACTCCATTTCAGTCCCTTTTCTTTCATTTTGTGCCTACTAAACATGACCTCATGGTGAGTTTTAGGGACTGTGTTGCCATGGCCACACCTGTTCATCAAGTCTTGCCTGTGGAGACACAGTGTGGACATGTTCAGTTGGCACAAAACAGGTGAAAATGTTTTGCAACAGAGTGAAATTTGGTGAAATTACAATTTACTAACTTAAATTGAAAAAAGTATCCTTTTCGCTTTCCGTTTCAAAACACTTTATCTAGTTCATCTTCCCACAGACATCCACATCATCCATAAATCACTTCATGTTGAGAAGGATGTCTGTTGAAATGCTGCTCATCAGCAGTGTTGGGGAGTAGTGAACTACATGTAGTTCAACTGGTAATTGAACTACATTTTGCAGTAGCTTGGTGGTAGTTGAACTTGATTCAAATCTTGGTAGTGTGAACTCTGCACAGAAATGCTCTTCCAGCAACCAGTCAAAGTCTCTGCCTCCCAGGTAAGGGAGAAAAGCTGTGGATAAAAATATAGTTAGTGTTATAATGCTTAACAGAAATGAACAAACATGTTTTCCTTGAAAGGGAAGTTCAATATTTTACAACTTAATGTTAGATCGGTCCTCATCCTGAAAGTAGTTTATAGACCAGGAGAAACTGTAATCCATGGTTCGGTTTTCTTTAAACAGTCAATACAAACTTCAGCTAACTTTGGCCAGCAGCAAACCACCATGCATCCCACTGCTGGCTTGCCACTAAAGCTAAGCAGGATTGGACCTGGTCGGTCCCTGGATGGGACACCAGATGCTCCTGAATGTGGTGTTGGAGGGCCAGTAGGTGGCACTCTTTCCTCTGATCTAAAAAAATATTCCAATGCCCCAGGGCAGTGATTAGGGACATTGCCCTGTGTAGGGTGCTGTCTTTTGGATGGGATGTTAAACGGGTGTCCTGACTCTCTGTGGTCAATTAAAGTTTCCATGGCACTTACAGTATCATAAGAGTAGGGATGTTAACTCTGGTGTCCTGGCTAAATTCCCAATCTGGCCCTCATACCGTCATGGCCACCTAATCATCCCAGCTTCCAGTTGGCTCATTCATCCCTGTAACTATTCCCCAGGTTGTTGCTGTAAATGAAACTATGTTCTCAGTCAATTTACCTGGTAAAATAAGAGTTAAATAAAATTTTCGCCACCACTATTTAAAAATATACGGGGGAGGTATGTGGTACCTGTAAAAAAAGGGCAAATCAACACAATTATTTGGTTTTACGTAAAAATAAAAAATAAATGGTACCGCATGCCATCATCACTTCCATTGATTTTACATCAGATTTTATGTTATATAGTGTGTACTTATAGGCTAGCACAGTTAGGAGTTTAAGTTAGACATATTACCATGTCTTACCTGGCTAAAGCCATGTTTCACTTGACTTGTCCATACCTTTAACTTGCCCTGCTGAATGCACAGGCAGACAGTTGGAGAGCTGAATGTCCCATGTCAACAAAGACCATTATCTTGGATTTTACATTGGCTGATGGGAGGTCCTCTTTGTACAGTATATGCCAKAATTCAAAGCAACTAGAGGGAGACAGAAGACAGAGGAATATTAATGGTTCCTTGTACAGTATAATTAATTGAGCACTTTGCCAGAGGAGAAGGATCAATCTCCCGTGATACCTGCTGTGGTGTCATTGATCAGTCGGAGGCAGTTGAGACCAGCGTTAAACGTGCAGAAATAAATATATTTACAAACAACACGAAAACAGGTGATTGTACTATAGAATGCTTTAACCAATCACTTTCATGGCCTCTTAAGAATATGTAGACTAGTTGACAGCATATAACCTTCATTATCATTGGGACCTGAAAAATGAATTCATTCTTGTCTTCAACTCAGTGACTGATTTAGACCTGTGTTTTGTGTGTCCAACAGAGAACCACATTGTAAATGTGTCAATAGTCAAAATGATTACCATATTTTTGCCTGCTACCCACAAGTATGTTTTTGGATCTAAACGATACAACAGCACTGTGGGGAGGAAAGTAATGCAGATAGTAAATCAAAAACATGTACACTGCAGCTGAAATCTCCTCAAATTGCTTATACATTCTGTTAATTTGGGGAGGGGTGAGTACTAGGCCTAAACACAACATCCAATAAACAATTAACTAATTACAAAAGTCCTGATACGAGTCTCATTCCAACAGTATTAGGAAATCTCATTACAGCTAACATCTCATGCGTAAAAAGCAGGGAGAAAGAAAACATTATGATAGGGACCATATTTCAGAGTTGGGTTGTGTGAGGCTACACTTTAAACCAAATGACATGACGACTAAGTTTCTCATATGGCACATGCACTTATTTAAGTATTTTTTAAAAGACTTCATCATTGGCAGTGTATAAGATAAAACAAAAAATAATCTTAGTAATGGTTGCACAAAAATAACTGCGCAAACCAAGCTCCCAAATATTGAAATGAGCCCCTCCTCTAGCTGGGCTTGGTGAGTCTGGCCTGTGTTCGCTAGCCTGTGTTGGGCTGGTGTAGGTAGTCCTGTGTGACTCAGTTGGTCGAGTAGCGGTGCTTGACATGACAGGATTGTAAATGCGATTCCCACGGGGGATCAGTAAGTTGGTTCTGATAAGAGTGTCTGCTAAATGACTAAAATGTAGGCTAGCTTGTTAATGCGGTCATGTTTGCTTGGAATCTGATTGAAGCCTAAATATTTCAAAGGGATTCAATGATTATCCTTTACTGTAGACGTAATGACCGTAGCTACCGAAATCTATTGTTTAGAATGTTATAATAAAATAGGCCTAATGAAGCAAGTGTTTAGCCTACGTTGCAAAGCTATTTGTGCAGGCTGGTTAAATATAGACAAATAAAGATAGGATAAATGTAAAATGATATGTGAAGAATTTTTTATTTGATAGGTACAATTGTGCCAACCAGGAAAGACACGGGGTTTGTTATTGTAGCCTAGTAAGCACGACTTTTAACAGTGCAGCATTTGGCCACAAGAGCGCGCCTGAGCCACATTAGTGGCGGTGAACATGCCAAAATCTCGTATCTTTCTCTTGTCCTAAAAATTGTGCACAAAAAAAAGCATTCCGTTCCAAACACTGTCAAAGCCACACCGGAGGCTGTCAGCATCTCTCTCTGTCTCGCACGATGATCCCTGAAAACCCAGATGTCGTACACACCGTTGCTTTTTATTTACTTTTTCTGTCGTTCGGTAAGTATTGGTTGATTTACCGTTCTATTTGAAGTTTAGCGCATTTTACTCGTGCTTTATGTGGCAAGTGGCTGCTTTAAGCAGGGAGTAGAGCAAGCTAAGATTATGCGTTGTTGGGAAACCGTGTTGCACATTGGAATAGTTAACTTTAGCTAGCCATGTAACTAGCCTACAGATGACTGGACATTGTGCATCTGGTTAAAAACTTCCAATTGGATTAGCTACACATTCGTTCACGACCGTTGGTGTTATATTGTGTCTTTAGTTCATTATGAATTGCCTAAACGCATGTTTTTCCTAGGATATAGGACTGTGGAAGCTAGCGACTGTATTTTGAGTATAGTTTAAACTTCTTGACCAGTGGCATATTCATTACGCCGATTATGTTGCAAAACGTTTCTTTAACGAAACCAAATGAAACGGGTAGAGACCAAATGAATTTGTCCAATAGAAACTTTCGTTTTGGCTCTGTTTGGTTCTTATACGGTAAACGGTTTCCGTAATGAATATGCCCCAGTGGTTTCCCAGGCTGTTGCGCGCGCAGCTTGTGGGTGTGAGAGTTGTAGCCTTCATTCTCTGAGAAATACTTTTACAATTGTATTCTTTGATAACTCCACCCAATAACTCAACGTGATGCATGCATGTGCGACGAATTGCTGCTAGGGTTATTACAGCAGCTCAGTGGCTAACTTTAAATTAGCGCGCTATTGCATTAAAATTCAGGCAACAGATTAACAATACCTAAAGACTGCAGCCAGGCATAATGCATTATGATGTGGTTATGCATCGTAAGACTTGTCATAAGAATGTGTGACCCATAAGGGCTCCCGAGTGGCGCAGCGGTCTAAGGCACTGCATGTCAGTGCTAGAGGCGTCACTACAGACACTAATGGTTCGAATCCAGGCTGTATCACAACCGGCCGTGATTGGGAGTCCCATAGGGCGGTTCACAATTGGCCCAGCGTCGTTAGGGTTTGTAAATAAGAATTTCTCCTTAATTAACTGACTTGCCTAGTTAAATAAAGGTTACATTTTTAAAAAGTATTAATAATGATCAATTTCAACGATCCTGACTAAATGATAAATAAGAACTTGTAAAGTATGGAAAGTAATGTTTTTCTCTCTGTTGTTATTCAGCAAACCTGGGTTCAAATTAGAGGTCGACCGAATATGATTTTAACGCCGATACCGATTATTGGAGGACCAAAAAAAGCCAATACCGATTAATCGGACGATTTAGAAGAAAAAAAAAGAAGGTTTTTGTTATGTGTGTATATATGTATGTGTAATAATGTCAATTACAACAATAGTGAATGAACACTTATTTTAACTTAATATAATACATGATTAAAATCTATTTAGTCTCAAATAAATGAAACAACATGTTCAATTTGGTTTAAATAATGCAAAAACACAGTGTTGGAGAAGAAAGTAAAAGTGCAAAATGTGCCATATAAAAAAGCTAACGTTTAAGTTCCTTGCTCAGATCATGAGAACATATGAAAGCTTGTGGTTCCTTTTAACATGAGTCTTCAATATTCCCAATTAAGAAGTTTTAGGTTGTAGTTRTTATAGGAATTATATGACTATTTCTCTCTATACCATTTTGTATTTCATATACCTTTGACTATTGGATGTTCTTATAGGCACTATAGTATTGCCAGTCTAATCTCAGGATTTGATAAGCTTGAAGTCATAAACAGCGCAATGCTTGAAACACAGCAAGGAGCTGCTGGCAAACGCAGGAAAGTGCTGTTTGAATGGATGCTTACGAGCCTGCTGCTGCCTACCACAGCTCAGTCAGACTGCTCTATCAAATATCATTTCATAGACTTAATTATAATATAATAAACACACAGAAATACGAGCCTTAGGTCATTAATATGTTCAAATCCGGAAACTATCATTTCGAAAACAAAACGTTTATTCTTTCAGGGAAATACGGAACCGTTCCGTATTTTATCGAACGGGTGGCATCCATAAGTCTAATTATTGCTGTTACATTGCACAACCTTCAATGTTATGTCATACTTATGTAAAATTCTGGCTAATTAATTACGGTCTTTGTTAGGAAGAAATGGTCTTCACACAGTTCGCAACGAGCCAGGCGGCTCAAACTGCTGCATATACCCTGACTCTGCTTGCACAGAACGCAAGAGAAGTGACACAATTTCCTTAGTTAAAATAAATTAATGTTAGCATGCAATATTAACGAAATATGCAGGTTTAAAAATATATACTTGTGTATTCATTTTAAGAAAGGCATTGATGTTTATGGTTAGGTACACAGGTGCAACGACAGTGCTTTTTCTTCCGCGAATGTACTTGTTAAATCATCACCCGTTTGACGTGTAGGCTGTGATTCGATGATAAATTAACATGCACCGCATTGATTATATGCAACGCAGGACAAGCTAGATAAACTAGTAATATCATCAACCATGTGTAGTTAACTAGTGATTATGTTAAGATTGATTGTTTTTTATAAGATAAGTTTAATGCTAGCTAGCAACTTACCTTGGCTCCTTGCTGCACTCGTGTAACAAGTGGTCAGCCTGCCACACAGTCTCCTTGTGGAGTGCAATGTAATCGGCCATAATCGGCGTCCAAAAATGCAGATTACCGATTGTTATGAAAAGTTGAAATTGGCTCTAATTAATCGGCCATGCCGATTTAATCGGTCGACCTCTAGCTCAAATACTATTTGAATTCTTTAAAATACACTACATGACCAAAATTATAAGGACACCTGCTTGACCAACATCTCATTTGAAAGTCATGGGCATTAATATGGAGTTGGTCCCCCCTTTGCTGCTATAACAGCTTCCACTCTTCTGGGAAGGCTTTCCACTAGATGTTGGAACATTGCTGCGGGGACTTGCTTCCATTTAGCCACAAGAGCATTAGTAAGGTCGGCACTGATGTTGGGTGATTAGGCCTGGCTCGCAGTCGGCATTCCAATTTATCCCAAAGGTGTTTGATGGGTTTGAGGTCAGGGCTCTGTGCAGGCCAGTCAAGTTCTTCCACACCGATCTCGAGAAACGATTTCTGTATGGACCTCGCTTTGTGCACAGGTGCATTGTCATGCTGAAACAGGAAAGGGCCTTCCCCAAACTGTTGCCACAAAGTTGGAAGCACAGAATCGTCTACAATGTCATTGTATGCTGTAGCGTTAAGATTTCCCTTCACTAAAATTAAGGGGATTAGCCCGAACCATGAAAAACAGCCCCAGACCATTATTGCTCCTCCACCAAACTTTACAGTTTGGAACTAGGTAGTGGGTGTTGCAACCGAGGACAGATGATTTTTACGTGTTTCAGTACTTAGCTGTCTCGTTCTGTGAGGTTGTGTGGCCTACCACTTCGCAGCTGAGCCGCTGTTTCTCCTAGACTTTTCCACTTCACAATAACAGCACTTACAGTGGACCAGGGCAGCTCTAGCAGGGCAGAAAAGGTGGCATGCTATGACAGTGCCAGGTTGAAAGTCACTGAGCTCTTCAGTAAGGCCATTCTACTGCCAATGTTTGTCTATAGAGATTGCATGGCTGTCTATTCGATTTTATACACGTCAGCAACGGGTGTAGCTGAAAATAGCCAAATCCACTAATTTGAAGAGGTGTCCACATACTTTTGTATATCTAGTGTAATTTGAGGGGGAGGTTTACTGCACACAGGTTAAGCATAGTCCTCGACTAAAAAGCGCTTTCAATGGAGATTCTCTATTGAGTTTGCTTTTTATTCCAGGAATAGGTATAATCTATGTCCAGGAAACCGCCCTCAGGTGTTTGTCAGGTGGGCAGTGTTTGCTCTTTTGGGACTTTTTCAATGGTTCCATTGGAACAGGCAGGCTCATTGGAACAGGCAGGCTCAATCAGGCACAGCTAAAGCGTTTGAAATGATTTAAAGACCCCCACCAGAGTGCAATGTCGCCCCTATTTCGACGTAATTTCTGTCCCATAGCGTAAATTGTCGTTTTTAGGTTCTACCTCTGAAGAATGACGCAGGCTGCTAATACATATTCACAAATTGGGGGTGGGAACGTTGTGGTGATTTCTAGCTCCAAAATAACTGAAACTTGACAAATTATCCAAAGGATTATTATAATTTGCTGGTAAAAAAAGTGGAGGTGCTAAAACATGTTTACACCCCATTTTAATTTGGTCCATGGCTCAGGCAGCCAAGTGTAGGCTACGGCGACAAGCTGTTTGGCTCAGCCAAAGATTATCTATTATATTGCTCCGCTCAGTTGTCGACTCGTGAAGATGGAAGTACTTTGCAGGATGTTTACGATGAATAAACAATGCCATGCTGGTGGGTGGCAACATTCAAATAAAACCCAGCCCTGAAAAGAAACGTAGACTGTAAAGTGTGTGCACGTCATATCACAGGGGAAACRCATGGTATTGGCATGACAAAGATCAGAAGTTACCCCTTCGGATTTCCCACTTCAACCTCAATATATCATACTTTGACTAAAACAATGACTTATTGACTTATCCTTGTGTAACATCACGGGTAGGCTAAGCTATGGGCATAGTCTTTCAGCTGGAAAGAAAAAGTGAATTTCTGAATTTCTGCTCTTGTGGGCATTTAATCATTTAGGATTTGAACTCGGGTCTGCTATTCATTATTCACCATAGTGGTTACAGATTATGTAACCAACTTGTCCACGCTGTACTGTTGTTACTAACAGCCTCATGAACATTAATGTAATTGTTGAATGGCATAAGTGAATGGAATAGATGTTACATGAATTTCTGTTATACCACAGGTTTATAGACTAGCCTATTGTATGGGCAACCAACTCGCTGGCCTTGTCTTTAGTGTCCACCCTGAGATTGAAAGATTGGGAGTTCGATCCCTGGCCGAGTCATACCAAAGACTGTAAAAAATGGGACCCGATGCGTCTCTGCTTGGCACTCGGCAGATATATTGGCCGGGGTAAGGTCCTGCGATAGACTAGCATCCTGTCCAGGGGGTATACTTGTACATCAMGCTACAGAAACAGTATATGGTTCCTGCTCCTATGAGCTGTTCCGTCTCCTACCGACTTCTATTGTATGGACAGATCATTGCCTTGCTGTGGTTCAAGCAGATCTGTGGATGCATAGCCTGGCTGACCGGACTCACGTGGTACACTGGTCTGGACAAGAGTCCGTTTGTTGGCGCAATATTCACACAGAAATTGGCTTGAGCTTTGATTGGTTCAACAAAAAACCCTGGAGGGAATGAGAACTCTCCTTGTTTGGATTTGAAAATCCAACAGTTGTATTGGAAGGGGGCAGCCCTCGGTGTGTGTAGTTGTCCATGTGGGTGTTTAAGTGAGAGGGGAACTAATCGACACTTCAGTCTTGTTTTGTTAACTGCTGTGTCTCAAGCCACTATCATTCAGTGTCCAATCTATATGAATAGAAAACCCTGAAAGTTCTAAAATATTCAACCAAACAATACATGTACTGTGGGACTATATTATGGCTGAAGGTTTTAGCCCTGAAACCTTGTGCTGAAGGCCTGTGTGTGGATGGTGCTCACAAATCAGCTCTCATCATGTCATTGGTGACTGTTGAGAGCAATCATGTCATATAGGTTACTGTATAATGCATGTTTATATACAGTACAATATGATGCGTATCAGGGTAAGGGTCAATCACAATATCAATTCAGGCAGTACATTGAAATCCAGTTCATGAATTGAGAATGGACAATTATTTTCTATGAGAATTTGTCAATTCAGTAATTGAATTACTTCAACTGCTGAATTGATTGATTTGAAAATCACAAGAATTAGAACAACCCCGATGCACAGAATTAGACTAGAATAACAATAGAGTAAAATATTTCCCTATGATAGGAGTCAGGGTGAAAGAGGAAGATAGTTTAATCAGAGGAACAACTGAATATGTTCGACCCTTAATTTCTGGTGATACAGTCAGTACAGTGTTTTGCCATAAAGCTCATTGCTATTTCCCCCATCCTAGTATAGAACCCAGAGTAGTTCAAGGCTCATCTCTTGACCAGCAGCATGATTCATTCTGTATTTTTACCTTTGCGTGTGTTTCCGTGCCTGCTACCAACCACGATCGACATGACCGTCTCACAAAATCAATACATTTTCATGAAATAGGGCATACCTTGTTGGTTTTTCCCTGACCTTAACACGAACACTGCATTTTCATATTCCTAGTCCTCTCACTGGGGGTTAAAGGTGAAAACAGTTCTAATATGGTGGCATTCTTAAGGTTTGCCGTTGCACTGAGAAACGAAAGGGCAACCAGCTGAACAAATGTTGTCGTCACAACCAGTAAGAGGAAATTGCTTTGAGGCACAGGAGATCACGCGTGCATGAAATGTGGTGACACATGAAAAGCTCTCAAACAAAGTTCCCCTCGCTCTCACATGCTGACCACATCGCACACACCATCGCACGCAAGTTGATTTTGTCCACCCACACCGGACGTGATCAGGACACGCAGGTTGAAATATCTAAACAAACTCGGAACCAATTCTATTAATTTGGGGACAGGTCGAAAAGCATTTAACATTTATAGCAATTTAGCTAGCTAGCTTGCTGTTGCTAGTTAATTTGTTCTGGGATATAAACATTGGGTTGTTATTTTACCTGAAAGGCACAAGGTCCTCTACTCTGACAATTAACCCATAGATAAAACCGTCAACCGAGTTCCTTTCTAGTAATCTCTCCTCCTTCCTTTAGGCTTCTTCTTCTTCTTTGGACTTGATATGGCGGTTGGCAACCGACTGGAGTGTGGACCTCAGTTCATCTTTCAATCACCCACGTGGGTATATGTTCCTAAAAACCATTGAGGAGATGGGAGAGGCMGGACTCGCGGTGCTTCGAGCGTCACAAATAGAACCAAGTTCTATTTTAAGCGCCTGGCCTACGCAGACCAGCGCAATGATTTGAATAACATGTATGTGTACATTTATTTAGCAGAGCATRCAACGCGTCTGGTCAGCATGTTAGACCATGTACATAGCTCACTATTCCCTTTGATATTTTAGCAATCTGTCTCATTGCAAGGGAATTGGAAAGTGAAGACATTGTTGAAAACAGCAAGGCTAGCCTATTTATACTGCGGGGTGTGTAGTGAGGTCCTCTCAGCAGTATCACTTGTGGCATCATGCAGGCAGTGCACGCCAAGCTGTCTTTTGCCTATCTTTCTCTAGGGACCTCCATGAAAGATGGCAAGTTGCGACAGATGTAGCAGAATGGGGAGTGAACTTGGATGTATTCCTGCAGGAAGCTGCGTTTCGAGCCAAATGTTGCATTTTTAATTCTAGCTGATAGGATTGAGAGCCTGGAAGACCAGATGAGAATGTTGCAGCCAGTCTTTCTGGTGGAACCCAGATCGTTTGTGTTACTTACTATGATGAATCCATCATTAAGTGGATTTTAGACCGCTTCCCATTTCTCAACTATTAATAATCAAGATTGGGATTTCGCTCTCCGARCTTTTGTAGTTTATCTTTGGAATAATTTACATGCAACTTTAACACCCCTTCTCTCTAAGCTGAAGGAGAGCTTATTAAAAACCCACATAAAAACCCTTGTTTAAAAAATAATAAAATCCGATATCCTCTTAAAACAATCATATGCAATGGTGCTCAGATATGTTTTGCCTATCATTTTGCCATTTCATAATTTTGTAATTTGGCCATTCACGTCAGGTTTATGATCATTTCATAGTGGTTAAAGTGATACTTAAGGATTTTGGCAATGAAGCCCTTTACAGTATCTACTTCCACGAGTCGGATGAACTCATGGATACCATTTTTATGTCTCTGTAATCTGTATGGAGGTAGTTATGTGAGCCAATGCTAACTAGCGTTAGCGCAATGACGAAGTCTATGGTATCTGCCAGCCGTTACCATAGACCTCTAGTCTATGTACCAACGCTAGTTAGCAACTTCCTTCAAACTGCACACAGAGACACACAAATGGTATCCACAAGTTCATCTGACTCTGGGGAAGTAGATAAAGGGCTTCACAATCCTGAAGTATCACTTTAAAGTCCTGGTCTGCCCACCCACTATATCTAACTATAAGAGGAGCTAATGCAGTGTCACTATGGACATCATTCAGTTCTACTCTGTCGGCAGTAATGAATTCCACTCTGTGCCATTATAGGTTTGTTCGTACATACTATTTAGGCGTACTCCAGCAGTTAGTGTCTGACCAAGCAACAGCATTTGCTCCCGCACTGTGTGAATTAAGTGTGTCAGCTGTACTGTAGCTACTTTGTGATTGAGCTGTACTGTGGTAGGTCTATAGAATTGTATATAGAACATGTATGATAGTGAATTATAGGATCTCTATGGGTAGGTCTGTGTGCGTGTCAGTCGTAATATAGGACTGTGTGTTTGTGTTTCAGCCATACTGTAGGTGTGTGTCAGTGTATTTCAGCCATACTGCAGGACTGTGTGCTACATTGTTCATTTAATCAGCTGTTCTGAAGGCCACCCTCCAGTAAAACCATGTTCCTGTTTGGCCTGGTAATAAAGAAATGCAGCGGCCATGACTAAAGCCAAACAAGTTTCTTGTGTGCGTGTGTCCGCACGGCAAGCATTTGTACATTCGCTATGCCAAAACAGTACAGAGTTACTGTAAGCACCCACCTTTCTAGTCATCTTGAAACAGCTAGGTCTTGTCTTGAAGTCACTTAGGGGCAATTCAACGGTAATGGAATTACGCTTTGACTCAGATTTTTCACTGTAAAATCTATGCCAAACAAAAATCATTGATTTCAAAGTTTAACAAACCATACAACTCTATGCACAAGGACTACTTTGAACAATTTACACAGTATATTTTACCATAACACATTTACTGGATGATCTGTGCAGATGCAAAGTTTGGTAACAGAATTATGGTAAAATCTCCCTCAGTTTTTTATGCGATCACATTTTCAAAAAATCTGTTCCGAATTAAGATTCAAAGATGTCTGCAGAAAGAATGAGGTGGTGTCAGCTATAGGGCTGTGACGGTCTTGGAATTGGAGGTTACATTAATTGGCCAGGCCAATACACACGGTCAATGACATAACCGTTAAAGGCTGGCTTTATTTCTGCAGCTTCACTATTACCATTACACTTTGTTATTATCAGTAGCATTTCATAATTTTTTTATTATTCGAGTTATTACCTCTAAATATTAGTCTCGTATACAAATTAAGAAATGTCAGATAGGAGAGGATTGTCACATTTTCGTATTGACACAATTGTCACATTTTCGTATTGACACAACTTAACACAGGCTATCGGCCTCAAAAGAAACGTGCAATTTCGCTATTGCATTACACATCGTTACTGGTTTTTCTTTCTCTTTCCTTTTTAATTTATTTTTCGTATTGTTTTTGATGTGTCCATTTTGTTTAAATGTGTGTTACTGTTGTCTTAGGCCTTTAAGACCCTATGTAAAAAAGAAGTCAATTCTGTTTGTACACTTGTTTACATGGATGCTTCTTAATAAAACCTATTTTAAACAAGCCATTACACTTTGTTATTATCATGCCATTTCATTATTATTATTCAGGTTATGAATAATAAATATTAATCTACAAATTAAGAAATGCCAGATTGGACAGAATCTGTCACATTTTCGTATTGACACAGCATGACAGAGTCAAAATAAAGATGTATGCCCACTTGTCTGTTAGCTTTTCTGTATATACAATTTTTCAATCTGGATCCTATTTTGACGCTAAAACCATTCTCACGAAGTCCGATGGTTTTTCCTCCCACTTTTCCCTAAATATTTGCATAACTTCACAAACCCTACTGTTGCTGCCATTTGATGGCAGTRGCATTGGCATATGTTCTTCAAAGAGAGGATGCCGTAATGGGCGGCAGGTACCCTAGTGGTTAGAGCGTTGGAATAGCGCTGGATCGAATCCCCGAGCTGAAAAGGTAAAAATCTGTCGTTCTGCCCCTGAACAAGGCAGTTAACCCACTGTTCCTAGGCCGTCATTGAAAATAAGAATTTGTTCTTAATTGACTTGCCTAGTTAAATAAAGGTAACATTTTTGAGAAATAACGTAGCATAAGCTACTGGATCATGCTAGGAGCGTCCAGCCAGGCTACTTTATGAATGGACATATAGACCTATATTGTTACAAATGACGGAGTCAGCCATGATTCACCAAACAATATTTTGAAAGAGGAAGCAAAGTATTTTAAGCATATGTTTTCATTTCAGTCTCCTCCATCTCCACTAACCGAAGTTAATTGTAAGGATTTGTTTCTATTATTAATGTAAAATTTAACAGCTATACAGAAAGACTCATGTGAAGGCCAAATTACAGAGGTGAAACTTCTTGATGCAATTAAAGCCTTTAAGTCCGGGATAACGCCAGGGCTGGATGGCATACCAGTTGAGGTATACCAAACAATAGAGCACTATTAATTATCTGCGAAACCAGGCCTGGTATTCACAGCTGACTTTGAAAAGGCCTTTGATAAAGTATGACTGGAGTTTATATAGAATGCCTGGAATATTTACATTTTGGAGAATATCTTATACAATGAGTTAAAGTTATATAAAATAATGGCTAGTTCTCAGAAAGTATTCAACTGTCAAGAGGAGGAAAACAAGGTTGTCCACTATCGGCATATACACTGCTCAAAATAATAAAGGGAACACTTAAACAACACAATGTAACTCCAAGTCAATCACACTTCTGTGAAATCAAACTGTCCGCTTAGGAAGCAACACTGATTGACAATACATTTCACATGCTGTTGTGCAAATGGAATAGACAACAGGTGGAAATTATAGGCAATTAGCAAGACACCCCCAATAAAGGAGTGGTTCCACAGACCACTTCTCAGTTCCTATGCTTCCTGGCTGATGTTTTGGTCACTTTTGAATGCTGGCGGTGCTTTCACTCTAGTGGTAGCATGAGACGGAGTCTACAACCCACACAAGTGGCTCAGGTAGTGCAGCTCATCCAGGATGGCACATCAATGCGAGCTGTGGCAAGAAGGTTTGCTGTGTCTGTCAGCGTAGTGTCCAGAGCATGGAGGTGCTACCAGGAGACAGGCCAGTACATCAGGAGACGTGGAGGAGGCCGTAAGAGGGCAACAACCCAGCAGCAGGACCGCTACCTCCGCCTTTGTGCAAGGAGGAGCACTGCCAGAGCCCTGCAAAATGACCTCCAGCAGGCCACAAATGTGCATGTGTCTGCTCAAACGGTCAGAAACAGACTTGTCTGGGTCGGTGTGTCACAGCATCATCGGACTGAGCTTGTTGTCATTGCAGGCAATCTCAATGCTGTGCGTTACAGGGAAGACATCCTCCTCCCTCATGTGGTACCCTTCCTGCAGGCTCATCCTGACATGACACTCCAGCATGACAATGCCTCCAGCCATACTGCTCATTCTGTGAGTGATTTCCTGCAAGACAGGAATGTCAGTGTTCTGCCATGGCTAGCGAAGAGCCCGGATCTCAATCCCATTGAGCACGTCTGGGACCTGTTGGATCAGAGGGTGAGGGCTAGGGCCATTCCCCCCAGAAATGTCCGGGAACTTGCAGGTGCCTTGGTGGAAGAGTGGGGTAACATCTCACAGCAAGAACTGGCAAATCTGGTGCAGTCCATGAGGAGGAGATGCACTGCAGTACTTAATGCAGCTAGTGGCAACACCAGATACTGACTTACTTTTGATTTTGACCCCCCCCCTTTGTTCAGGGACACACAATTCCATTTCTGTTAGTCACATGTCTGTGGAACTTGTTCAGTTTATGTCTCAGTTGTTGAATCTTGTTATGTTCATACAAATATTTACACATGTTAAGTTTGCTGAAAATAAATGCAGTTGACAGTGAGAGGACATTTATGTGGAGTTTGTGGAGGACTGGAAATTATGCAGACAATTACATTTATGAAAGCCACAATCTATAGGCCTATAGAGAGAATCAGCCAAGTCACAAAAGTACATCCCAATAAAAGGACCCGTCAATCAAAGCTACCAGCGTATGTCAGACATGAGAAATAATTTTTTACTCTTCTACTTAAAACGTATAAAGAAACCAATGCTTACCTTAGACTTTCCAAAAGTAGGCTATACGATGACAAGACAAGTATGAAGTGGAGAGTATTGTCAAATTGTCCATTTGACACAACAATAGTGCATTATTGGCCTCAGAGCCAGAACAACCTTGTCTTCTGCTGTCTAATAATTAAAGAATAGTCAGACACATCCAACCTTTTTTTATAGAAGACTTATTTATTAGCAAGCAATGAAAACGTGGATTGTACAGTGCCTTCAGAAAGTATTCATACCCCTTGACTTATTCCACACTTTGTTACAGCCTGTATTCAAAATTGATTAACTATATATTTTTTCTCACCCATATACACACAATACCCTATAATGACAAAGGGAAAACATGTTTTTAGGATTTTTTTGCAAAAGTATTGAAAATGAAATACAGAAATATCTAATTTACATAAGTATTCACACCCCTGTGTCACGTTCTGACCTTAGTTCCTTTTTTATGTCTTTATTTTAGTTTGGTCAGGGCGTGAGTTGGGGTGGGCATTCTATGTTGTTTTTCTATGTTTTGTTCTGTAGGTATTTTCTATGTGTTTGGCCTAGTATGGTTCTCAATCAGAGGCAGGTGTCAGTTGTTGTCTCTGATTGGGAGCTATATTTAGGTAGCCTGTTTTCTATTGTGTTTTGTGGGTGATTGTTTCCTGTTTTGTGTTTGCACATTTTGGGACTGTTTCGATTTTCGTTTGTATCATTCACTTTGTTATTTTGTATTTTTTGGGGTTCAGTTTTAATAAATTAAAATGGACACTTACCATGCTGCACATTGGTCCGATCCTTGCTACTCCTCTTCAGATGAAGAAGAAATTCGTTACACCCTGAGTCAATACTTTATGGAAACGCCTTTGCCAGCGATTACAGCTTTTTAAAAATTCTAACATTTGTAAAACAAAAAACCCCACTAATATATATATTGAATAGTTAATTATTCAACCCCCTGAGTAAGTACATGTTAGAATAACCTTTGGCAGTGATTACAGCTGTGAGTCTTTCTGGGTAAGTCTCTCTAAGAGCTTTCCAGACCTGGATTGTACAATCATTTGCCCATTATTCTTTTCAAAATTCTTCAAGCTCTGTCAAATTGGTTGTTGATTTGTTGCCAAAACTAACTCGGCCACTCAGGAACATTCACTGTCTTCTTGGTAAGCAACTCCAGTGTAGATTTGGCCTTGTGTTTTAGGTTATTGTCCTGCTGAAAGGTGAATTCATCTTCCAGTGTCTGGTGGAAAGCAGACTGAAGCAGGTTTTCCTGCTTCTATCATCTATTGATTCAAACATGCTCTTAAACTTTCCTGACTGGCCATAGAGGACACCTAATTGATGGACCCAAGAAAGGGAATCCTGGATCAGTGGGGAGGCTGAGCAGCCAGCCTGTGTAATCAGATTTACACAGTGTGCTCCACAATGGACATAGAGGGCTAATGGCTGCTGCCTCCTCACAATTGCCTCTGCATCTGTGTATTTTCCTGCCATGTTTGAGGCACCATCGTAACTCTGCCCACATAAGCCAGACATGGGAAAATTGAGCCTCAACAACACATCAGTTGCCACTTTCGCAATGCCCTCGCCTGTTGTCTCCGATACCCTGTATAGTCCAATAAACTCCTCGTGAGGGACAAGGCCATAGTCAACATAACGCAGCAGACATTCTCCTGTTCAGCACCAGAGACATCTTGAGTACCATCAACAATTACTGAAAATTGTACAATTGGAAGAGACCTCATCTCAGCTGGAATGCCTCGAATGACTGTATTGGCCATGATGTTCAGAATTTAATTATGTGCTTTGGGACCTGTGTACATTTGTGGTACGCTCTGTTAACCACTTCAGTACAATGGGATTATCCTCTTCTGCCCTAAGTTTCAAAAGCTGGTATAAATTCCAACTGTCATCCGTGTGGCCTCTAAAGGCTTGTCCCTGTCTTGCTACGTGCCGCACCGAACTTACAATTTTCATCAAGCAATTCCGTGCGTCCTCCTGCTGTTTACCCCATGCGCTGGGTAACTGGGCACTGATTGGATTTAGCTGGTGTGCTGTTACARTTACAAAGTGGCGGTGGGTTTGGCAGTTTTGATGTGTTGTGAATTTTACAATGGCTTTTCTCCAGTTCCTAAATCCTGCACTAATGAAGGAAGCATCCTCTCTTTTGCCAAAAGATGTCTGGCTTGAAAACCCTTGGCTTCAGTGAAAACACAACACTCATTTTATTGATGGATTATAATGTAGCCAGGGAAATTCGCAAAACCATTTATCTTGAAACATCAACACTCTGTTGGCTAGAGTTTGCGGTTCTATAAATTGTGGGTGTGGCTGATATGGTTTTGTGCCATCACTGAGGTAACTGGAAAATGCTGTGCCACTGTCCCCTATACTGGTGCTGCTTGCAACAAGGTTGACACGTGGTCCTGCCGTGGCTGTGACACTGTCCTCTGAAGTCTCTCTCCCTGGCTCTTTCACCACCCTCACTGACTCACAGTCTGTCTCCTAGAAAATAAATAAGGTGTTTGCCATACTCCTAACTACCGGTACCCAAAATGACACAATTAATCACAACAGCAATACCATTGCCTTAAACTAATCTTGGTTCAGTCACCAGTTTAAGTTGAGAGTGGGGGTATCCATGGCAATTGTGTCCCTATTTTGCAAGTCTAAAAAAGAGGGAACCTTTCATAATGTTGTCAAACAAAGACTCAACAAACTTACCTGAGACTCCCTGTCTCTGCCAGTCTGTCCCTGCCAGTATGTCCCCAGCTCTGCTGTCTGTGTGCCATCTGTTGCCTACTCTGCCTAATGACATCATTATGAAACATTTCCATTAGCATTTCACTTCTTTCTTATGAACATTTTATCAACTAGTCTTTGAGATATTAGGCTACTAGGGTTCTTACTTTTCGTTTTGGTGTACTGAAAAATGCTCTCGTGTCTGTCTTTTTTCTACCTGGCTGGCTGGCTGGCTGGCTGGCTGGCTGGCTGGCTGGCTGGCTGGCTACACACACACACACACACACACACACACACACACACACACACAGTGTGCAGGTTATTTACAGTACGAGATGGGCTTCGATCTACCAGGTAGCTAGCTAACCAGCAAGCAAATGTGAAACGGATTGCAGTGACAAGGATTGACAGCTGAATGAGTTCACCATTTACACAACGTATGCTGAAACCTTTTGCAATTTTAATATAGTTTGTTATCGATTTATATTGGCTCCCACAATATCTGAATTTGCAGAGCTAGCCAGCACCAATCCCGTTACTGTTGTGTTTGCTATAATCTTTGCTATCGTCAGTTTACGCCAGGATTGGCGCACAGGTGCTTCAAAGTCCCCTAGCGACAATTTAGCTTTTGCAACGGGACCATTATAGATATTTAAGACAGTGTTGGAAGAGAGTATAGTTCTGTTCAATTTGGAGTTCAGTTTATCGGTAACCTTATCAGCATGCACTACAGCTGCATGCTGATCTTGGAATAAACTAACGATAGCAAATACTTCATCTTTGACGATGCCACATAAATGGAATAGGTGCTAGCTAATGTTTGCTTTAGTTTGCGCCATCGGTTTGCTCGCTAGCTCTGCAAATTCCGCTATTGTGTGTGTGAACCCTACCAACATAAAAGATCGCTATGGTGTGATTGACTGGATTAACCTCACGTTAGCTACATGCATTGAGTGCCTTTCATATGGTAAACATGAACACTCTGTCACCTTGCCAGCTAAGGAACACTACATTGCATTGCTAGCTCCTCTCATTGACTCGAATTCAAACAACTGCAAACACTGGTTGATGTTACTGTAGCTAGCTAGAAAATGTCAGCTAACCGCTAGCTAACATAAAGAGTGACATGTAATTCAATGCAGCGAAAATGAAGACTGGTGATGTTTATAAATGTGTTTTATTGTATTGAGTGGTAGAAGTAAAGAAATGTCTAACATATCCTTTGAACTACTAACTGGAGGTCAGCCACCAATGACAGACTCTGTCAGATTCCCACACATGCACTGTACCTGCATCATGTGCCACTGCTGAGGGCTGGGAGGGTGGGAGGCAGTGGATCAAACCATTGTGAGCGGGGGTCGCAATGTTTAGAAACTTAAAAACGCGCTATTAAGTGTCTATAATCAGCACAAGTGCTTTCATTGCGTATTATTCATATTTTTGAAATTACATAGTTATGTTTACAGTGATATATTGGGTGGGACAAATCATATTTTTTCCCAGGATGGGGGGGTCGTGTCCCCACCCGTCCCCCCTGGGATTTCCGCCTATGCCCCAAACAGGGAAACAGTTCCCAATCAAAGTTGTTATCACATACTCCGCTAAGGCAGTTATTTATCTTATAACTTGTCCTTGTGGTAAAAATTATGTGAGCAAAACAAAGCGCAAACTAAAAGTAAGAATCTCTGAGCATCGTAGCACCATTAGGTGCAGAAACTCGACGTACCCAGTTGCGGGCGGCCCACTTTTTAAAAGCGAACCACTCTATTTCATCCCTTCGCTATATCGGCATCGAACACGTCACCCTCCCTAAGAGAGGGAGGGACCTTGACAATTTATTGTTAAAACAAGAGGTGGCCTGGATCATTTAATTTAAGACCCTTGCTCCTTTCAGTCCCAATGTAGAGTTTGATCTGAAGCCATGTATATACAGTGCATTCGGAAAGTATTCAGACCCCTTTCCACATTTTGTTATGTTACAGCCTTATTCTAAAATGTTTTAAATTATTGATTTTTTTTTACTCATCAATCTACACTCAATACCTCATAATGAATAAGTGAAAACATGTTTTTAGAAATGGTTGCAAATGTATTAAAAATAAAAAACAGATACCTTATTTACATAAGTATTCAGACCCTTTGCTATCAGACTCGAAATTGACCTCAAGTGCATCCTGTTTCCATTGATCATCCTTGAGATGTTTCTACAACTTTATTGGAGTCTACCTGTGGTAAATTCAATTAATTGAACATTATTTGGAAAGGCACACCTGTCTATATAAGGTCCCACAGTTGATAGTGCATGTCAGAGCAAAAACCAAACTGTGAGGACGAAGGAATTGTCCATAGCGGTGTCGAGGCACAGATCTGGGGAAGGGTACCAAAAAATGTCTGCAGTGGCCTCCATCATTCTGATATGTAAGAAGTTTGGAACCACCAAGACTCTTCCTAGAGCTGGCCGCCCGGCCAAACTGAGCAATCGGGGGGGGAGGGCCTTGGTCAGGGAGGTGAACAAGAACCTGATGGTCACTCTTACAGAGTTCCAGAGTACCTCTGTGGAGATGGGAGAAACTTCCAGAAGGACAACCATCTCTGCAGCACTCCACCAATCAGGCATTTATGGTAGAGTGGCCAGACGTAAGCCACTCCTCAGTAAAAGGCACATGACAGCCCACTTGGGAGTTTTCCAAAAGGCACCTAAAGGACTCGCAAACCATGAGAAACAAGATTATCTGGTCTGATGAAACCATGACTGAACTCTTTGGCCTGAATGCCAAGTGTCACATCTGGAGGAAACAAGGCACCATCGGTCAAGCATGGTGGTAGCAGCATCATGCTGTGGGGATGTTTGTCATCGGCAGGGACTGGGTCAGAATTGAGGGAAAGATGAACGGAGCAGCTTTGCACACTCTTGGCGTTCTCTCAACCAGCTTCATGAGGTAGGCACGTGGAATGCATTTCAATTAACAGGTGTGCCTTGTTAAAAGTTCAATTGTGGAGTTTCTTTCCTTAATGCGTTTGAGCCAATCAGTTATGTTGTGACAAGGTAGGGGTGGTATACAGAAGATAGCCCTATTTGGTAAAAGACCAAGTCCATATTATGGCAAGAACATCTCAAATAAGCAAAGAGAAATGACAGTCCATCATTATTTTAAGACATGAATGTCAGTCAATTCGAAAAATGTCAAGAACTTTGAAAGTTTCTTTAAGTGCAGTTGCAAAAACTATCAAGCGCTATGATGAAACTGGCTCTCATGAGGACTGACACAGGAAAGGAAGACCCAGAGTTACCGCTGCTGCAGAGGATAAGTTCATTAAAGTTAACTGCAGCGCAGATTACAGCCCAAATAAATGCTTCAGAGTTCAAGTAACACACATCTCAACATCAACTGTTCAGAGGAGACTGCATGAATCAGGCCTTCATGGTCGAATTTCTGCAAAGAAACCAGTACTAAAGGACACCAATAAGAGGAGGAGACTTGCTTAGGCCAAGAAACACTAGCAATGGACATTAGACCGGTGGAAATCTGTCTTTTGGTCTGATTAGTCCAAATTTGGGATTCTTGGTTCCAACCGCCGTGTCTTTGTGAGGCGCAGAGTAGGTTAACGGATGATCTCCACATGTGTGGTTCCCACCAGGAAGCATGGCGGAGAATGTTATGGTGTGGGGGTGCTTTGCTGGTGACACTGTCTGTGATTTATTTCGAATTCAAGGCGCACTTAACCAGCATGGCTCCCACAGCATTCTGCAGCAATACGCCATCCCATCTGGTTTGCGCTTAGTGGGACTGTCATTTGTTTTTCAACAGAACAATGACCCAACACACCTCCGGGTTGTGTAAGGGCTATTTGACCAAGGAGAGTGATGGAGTGCTGCATCAGATGACCTGGCCTCCACAATCACCAAACCTCAACCCAATTGAGATGATTTGGGATGAGTTGGACCGCAGAGAGAAGGAAAGGCAGCCAACAAGTGCTCAGCATATGTGGGAACTCATTCAAGACTGTTGGAAAAGCATTCCTCATGAATGGTTGAGAGAATGCCAAGAGTGTGCAAAGCTGTCATCAAGGCAAAGGGTGGCTACTTTGAAGAATCTAAATGATAAATATATTTTGATTTGTTTAACACTTTCTTGGTTACTACGTGATTCCATATGTGTTATTTCATAATGTTGATGTCTTCACTATTATTCTACAATGTAGAAAATAGTAAAAATAAAGAAAACCCTTGAATGAGTAGTTGTGTACAAACCTTTGACTGGTACTGTATAAAAAAGGTGGCTGTTTTGTCTTGTATTTAAGTGTTGACAGCCAGTAGACACCATGTTTATATTGGAGATGGTGACGCGTTTAAATAGTGACGGATTAACGTTGATCATGTTGTGAAATGGTAGTTGTTTTCTGATGGCTGTGAGAACTTGTCCAACCAAAAAAGTTGGATATATTTGTTGTCTTAAGGGGGGAAGATGATACGAGCTTTGATTTTTCCATTTATATTTTGAGGTTGGACGTTAGCAAGTTGGACACACCGATTGGTGTCACCTCGTTAGTCAGTATATGTTACACCTGTGCTGCCTTGTCATCTCAAATGACAGAAGGTGTTTCACCTGTGCCGGCACAGGTGTGAGTTTTAATTTTGTTTGCCTTCTCTTGGGCAAATTTAGTGGGCCTTCAATGTGGGTGTCTTTTAGGTCCCATTTGTTGTTGCTAGTGGACACCCCCTTGAATGTCTTTCAGAAGCCCTCCTAGAACTGCACTTGTTTTGTTTGTTGTTGGTGACTCTTTGATAGTTCACCCCCTTCTGTTTGAGTGGCAATTTTTGGTTTCTTGCCTGGAAATGTAACAAGGATTTAAAAAAATTGCATTCTAATCTGAGCACTTCAGGTGTTTTCAATAAGAAACTCAAATGTTTGTTTTCCATGCCCTATTGAACATCTGTCCAGTTGAAATGATGGGGACACAGCTGGATTGTCACAGAGAAAATGCATTGTTTCCTTCCCAATGTTACTGTGACGGTGTAGGGCTAATGGACATACAGTGGTTCTTCCTTTTAAAAATTGTGTCGTATTGCAGAACACCTTGCGGGCTGCCGCAGAATTCTATGGCACGTTATTTAAGTGTCAGCCATTGTTGCCATAATGCTGGTTTTTGTTAGTTAGACCACCAGAAGGCATCTTTGAGAAGCATTTGACTGTTTTAATATTGGCTGTACTAGAGAATTTAAAACTTTTTRTAAGAACATAGTATATGGGATAGATTTTAAGAAATTTAGCTTAATTCATTTGATTATTGTTTCTTTTCCAAGAAAAACGAAACCCTCAGGAAAATATGGCGCTGTACAACGTGACTGGCCCAACCGGAGATTCAGTGAACATAATAATCTCATTGATTTATCAAGACCAGTACCCATGCTATCAAATCAAATCAAATTTTATTAGTCACATACACATGGTTAGCAGATGTTAATGCGAGTGTAGCGAAATGCTTGTGCTTCTAGTTCCGACAATGCAGTAATAACCAACAGTAATCTAACCTAACAATTCCACAACTACTACCTTACACACACACACAAGTGTAAAGGGATAAAGAATATGTACATAAAGATATATGAATGAGTGGTGGTACAGAACGGCATGGCATGAGCAGTATGATGGTCATAGACGTACAGGATTATATATCATATAGAGATGATATACTGTAGGAGTATGTAAACATAAAGTGTGCATGTTTAAAGTGGCTAGTGGTACATGTATTACATAAGATGGCAAGATGCAGTAGATGATATAGAGTACAGTATATACATATGAGATGGGTAATGTAGGTATGTAAACATTGTATTAAGTGGCATTGTTTAAAGTGGCTAGTGGTACATTTTACATAATTTCCATCAATTCCATTTTTAAAGTGGCTGGAGTTGAGTCAGTATGTTGGCAGCGGCCGCTAAATGTTAGTGGTGGCTGTTTAACAGTCTGATGGCCTTGAGATAGAAGCTGTTTTTCAGTCCTCGCGTCCCTGCTTTGATGCACCTGTACATGACCTCGCCTTCTGATGATAGCGGGTGAACAGGCAGTGGCTTGGGTGGTTGTTGTCCTGATGATCTTTATGGCCTTCCTGTGACATCGGGTGGTGTAGGTGTCCTGGAGGGCAGGTAGTTTGCCCCTGGTGATGCGTTCTGCAGACCTCACTACCCTCTGGAGAGCCTTACGGTTGTGGGCGGAGCAGTTGCCGTACCAGGCGGTGATACAGCCCGACAGGATGCTCTCGATTGTGCATCTGTAGAAGTTTGTGAGTGCTTTTGGTGACAAGCCGAATTTCTTCAGCCTCCTGAGGTTGAAGAGGCGCTGCTGCGCCTTCTTCACAACGCTGTCTGTGTGGTGGACCAATTCAGTTTGTCCGTGATGTTTACACCGAGGAACTTAAAACTTTCCACCTTCTCCACTACTGACCCGTCGATGTGGATAGGGGTGCTCCCTCTTCTGTTTCCTGAAGTCCACAATCATCTCCTTTGTTTTGTTGACGTTGAGTGTGAGGTTATTTTCCTGACACCACACTCCGAAGGCCCTCACCTCCTCCCTGTAGGCCGTCTCGTCGTTGTTGGTATCAAGCCTACCACTGTAGTGTCATCGCCAAACTGATGATTGAGTTGGAGGCGTGCATGGCACGCAGATCGTGGAGTTGAACCAGCAGGAGTACAGGAGAGGGCTCAGAACGCACCCTTGTGGGGCCCCAGTGTTGAGGATCAGCGGGGTGGAGATGTTGTTACCTACCCTCACCACCTGGGGGCGGCCCGTCTCAGAGCAGCGTGTCTCAGAGCAGCGTGAAACGGTGCTGAAATAGTTGACCACAGGCTATTGCTATTAAGCTATTGCTGCAAATCCTATTATAACAATTGGATGACTTTGGGTGTTCCAACTATTTGTTGCCTTCATTAGCCTACTTTATTCCAATATTTCTGTCATTCAGTCATATTTATTCCCATAGTAATTCGTTATGGATCCATCCAGATGTGGTTAGAAAACAATGCATTTGGTTAACTCGGTAAGGGTCTATTGTCCTGCTGATAGGCCATCAAGGTTGGATAGAATGATATAATTGTTCAACAAGCGTTTTGTACTCATAAATTCATATTTCATAAATCTTGGCTTCCCAATTCTGTACAATTCACCATATTACAATACATTCGCTCCATTACAATTAGCTGCCATGTCTTTAACATGAAACAATAACGCAGTGCACCATCATTTGCTAATTTCCTCATTATTCAGTAGAGGAATGAATCTTTAGTAGTTGTAGGTAGAAACGATTGACTCTTTCGCAGTGTACATAACGTGTGGGTTGGTTGATGAAATGAATCTCCCGTGTGGCTCAGTTGGTAAGAAGATGTCACTAGCAATGCCGGGGTTGCGTTTCTATTGCCACAGATTCACATACTCTAAAAATACATATTCCCAAAAAATGTAGGCAATAAGGCACGAGGGGGTGTGGTATGCGGCCAGGGATGTTCTTAGGCACAACGCAACGCCAATCAGCATTCCGAGCTCGAACCACCCAGTTTATAATATGGAATCTACAACACAGATGTGGAAAATGTTTAGTGGTGTTAACTACATATAAAGTATAGGCCTCGGTGGCCTGATTGGTCTTACACTTTTCCCCCATCCMTAGTAAACACAACTGATTTTAAACTAATTGCATTTTTAACTRAAGATCATTATTAGTTCATTATTGGAGTCAGGTTTGTTAGCTGGGACTGGGGGAAAAGTGTGACACCAATCAGGCCCCCGAGGACTGGAGTTGCCCAGGCCTGTGCTAGGCAGTAGTATATTCATAAGGCTATATTCTGTGTCCTGGCTGGCTTCCCCTCAGACTAGGGCTCCTGCTTCTTATCAACACCTCTCTCTTTATCTCTCTCTCTCTCTCTCTGTGTGTTTGAGCCTCGGAAGGCTATTTTACACAACACGGGAAATGTGACTCTTCAGCTCTATCTGGTGATTACATTTAGATATGAAGCTGTTAGAAGCCCCAACACACACACACACACACGCACAGCAGCCAGCTAATGTCGAATTGACTAGTATAGAAATATGTTCTCCAAACTGCTGTTTTGATCCTCAGTATTGATTTGGAATCCTCATGAGAAGGCCCCTTTTGCATTGAATCGATAGCATTAAAATTGGATATAGGCTCCCCATGGTCTAATTGCAAACTTTCATAGATGAATGGTGGTGCACACAGACTGCGTACTATCAGAAACAAACACAGACACACACGGGAAAGAGCTTCCTCCCTGAGGGTCTGTTAAATCTCCTACTAACTAACCTTTCTGCTATGATGGGCCCCAATGATGTTTCATTAGGCAGGTTCCTCTATACTGATTAGAGTCGTGACTATAAACCCCTCGGGACAATATACAGTGGGGAGAACAAGTATTTGATACACTGCCGATTTTGCAGGTTTTCCTACTTACAAAGCATGTAGTCTGTAATTTTTTATCATAGGTACACTTCAACTGTGAGAGACGGAATCAAAAAAGGTACATCTTCACAACTTGAGAGACGGAATTAAACAAAAAATCAGAAAAATCACATTGTAATGGTTTTAAGTAATTATTTGTTGCATTTTATTGCATGACATAAGTATTTTGAGTCTCAGAAGCAGAACTTATAGTTGGTACACGAAACCTTTGTTTGCAATTACAGAGATCCATACATTTTCCTGTAGTCTTGCCAGGTTTGCACACACTGCAGCAGTGGCTTTTGGCCCACTGCCCTCCATACAGATCTTTCTCCCAGGATCCTTTCAGGTTTCTGGTTGCTAGTGTCTGCTGGCAATACGGACTTCAGCTCTCTCTCCAATGATTTTTCTAAATTGGGCTTCAGGTCTGGCGACTGGCTAGGCTCCAGGACTTGAGATGCTTCTTACGGTGAGGCACTGTTTAGTTGCGCCCTGGCTGTGGTGTTTGGGTGCGTTGTCATGCTGGAAGCCAGCCACGACCATCGTCAATGGCACTTGAACGTGAGGGAAGGAGGTTGTTGGTCCAGATCTCGCGAATACATGCCCCATCCATCCTCTCCGGCTCATTAGACACAACGAGAAATCAATATGAAATACGGTGCAGTCGTCCTGTCCCCCTTTGCAGAACAGCATCCCAAGAATGAATGTTTCCACCTCCATGCTACAGTGGGGTATGGTGTTCCTTGGGGTTGTTACTTCCCTACCTGTCTTTCTTCTTCCAAACACGGCGAGTGGAGTTTAGACTCAAAAAGCTCTATTTTTGTCTCTCAGACCACATGACTTTATCGGTTTTCCATATCCTCCTGCTTTGGATCATGCCAGATGGGTCATCTGGCAAACGTCAGTGACAGGCGCCTGACATCGGGCGCTGGCTTGAGCAGGGGGACCTGTGCGTGCGCTGCAGGAATTTTATCCATGACGGCCGTAGGTGTGTTTACTAATGGTTTTCCTTTGAGACTGGTGGTCCAGCTCTCTCAGGTCAATTGGACCAGGTCCTGCCTTGTAGTTCTGGGCTTGATCCCGTTTCACCATCCTCATGGGATCGATTGATCGCCGCCGAGTGATGATTCTTGCATGGAGCCCAGACCGAGGTGATTGAGCCCGTCATCCTGAATCTTCTTCCGATTTTCTAATCATTTGTTGGCCATCAGTTGTTAGCCTTGTTCTCACCAAGTCTGCTTGCAAATATTGTCTGTAGCTCCATCCGCTTGTGCAGTCCTTACCAAATTTTATCCTGATGTCCTTTCACCAGCTCTCTGGTCTTGGCCATATGTGAGGAGTTGGAGTCTGTTTGATTGAGAGTGGGACAGGTGTCTTTTATACA
>NC_036862.1:2330129-2333063 GCF_002910315.2 Salvelinus sp. IW2-2015 | reverse complement strand
TGTTGGCCACAGTTGTTTTGCCTTCTCACCCCAAGCTGGCGGCTTGCCTATTGCTTCCGAAGCCAAATCCCACCCTGGGCAGGTTCTACAATTTTATCCCTGATGTCCTTATCACCAGCTCTCTGGTCTTGGCCATTGTGAGGAGTTGGAGTCTGTTTATTGAGAGTGTGGACAGGTGTGCTTTTATACAGGTAACGAGTTCAAAACAGTGTAGTAAATACAGGCGTAATGAGTGAAAACAGAGGCTTCTTAAAGAAAAACTAAAAGTCTGTAGAGCCGAATTCGCTTACTGGGTTGTAGGTGAATCAAATATTTATTGTCATGCATAAAATGCAAATGAATTACTAAAAATCATACAATGTGATTTCAGGATTTTTGTTTTGGATTTTTTTGGGGGATTTGATGATAAAAATTACAGACCTCTACATGCTTTGTAAGTAGGAAAACCTGCAAAATCGGCAGTGTATCAAATACTTGTTCTCCCCACTGTATATCTTTGGTGCACATTTCTGTCAACCAGTCTAAATGGTTTGACTTGCTTAGTTAAAGGTTAAATAAAATAAATAAACAATTCATTGTCAGGCTTTCAGTGTTTGATTTGTGATTTTCTTTTTCTCTCTCGTTCTTTGAAGTTCCTGCCATCATTGCCACCAGCAGCTCAAGACAAGGCTCCCAGGTAAGGATACTTTTTTTGGTTCATTGCATCATGGTGCCACAGTTATGCTATTTTCACTCGGGTTTTATTTGGGTGCCTGTTACTAATTTGGGCTGATTGGTATGCTTCTCATATTTCTACCCAGTTCTYTCATCAACCCCTATTAAAGGTTTTGATTTCTTAAGCAACCTGAATCAAACCCAAAGATTGTCTGTTCTCTATCAACCGCTTGATCAATGGCCTCCTGGTCAAATCTCCGCTATCACTACAAATCCATACCCTTTTTCTCKTATTTTTCTCGCCCTCAAATAGTGGATCCTTTACTGTTGCTCTTGCTGTTGTTTTCCTTTTTTTGTTTTCAATCAGTCCTGTGTACTYGCCTCTCAATAAATAATGAGGGTGTTCAGTCACTATAATTGTTATCAGTGTGAGGGGAACTCTGACAGAAGCGCTTGTGGCGGAGCTGCTTAGCTTCACACTCTCTCCCCCGGAAAATTCTCTTTGTTTACCTTCTGTCAGCAGTTTCTGCCTCCCCATTTTGTCCTCCCACATACGTTCACAGTTTTATATAATATTTTTTCATTTGACAGTTTTAACAGTTTAAAACAGTGCCAGGCAGAGGAAAACAATCACAAGGTGTAAAAAACTAAGAGTGGAATCTAAAGGAGGGTTGCCTCTTGTTTGCATTTGTCTATGCGGCTCGAGCTGCAGTCACAGCCAACAGACTTTGACCACTGGCTTAAGCTTCAAAGGATCTTTATTTGACTCCAAACTTTGTTTGCTTTGAGAATCCATTTCACTAACGTTTTTTTTTATGCGAGTAAAGTCCTACCATATAAAACAAAATCACGACAGCTGGGATGGAAACATCATTTGTTTGTTCGACATGGTGGGATCGTTTTGTGTCTGTAAAATTAATTCTGCAGGAGAAATGGAGGGAAACACCTTTTTACGCGCAAAATCTATAACTGAACAAAAAAATATAAGTGCTACATGCTACAATTCCAGGAATTGTGTACAGATCCTTTGACATGGGGCGGTGCATTATCATGCTGAAACATGAGATGATGGCTGCGGATGACTGGCACGACAACGGGCCTCAGGATCTCGTCACGGTATCTCTGTGCATTCAAATTGCCATCAATAAAAGGCAATTGTTTGTTTGTGTCCGTAGCTTTTGCCTGCCCATACCATAACCCCATTGCCACCATGGGCGCTCTGTTCACAGTGTTGACATCAGTAACCGCTCGCCCACACGACCCCATACATGTGGTTTGCGGTTGTGAAGCTGGTTGGACTTACTGCAAAGTTATCTAAAATGACGTTGGAGGCGGGCTTATGGTGGGAGAAATTAACATTAAATTCCCTGCCACCAGCTCGGTGGACATTCCTGCAGTCAGCATGCCAGTTGCACACTCCCTCAAAAACTTTAGACATCTGTGGCATTTGTGTTGTGACAAAAGTGGCCTTTTATTGTCCCCTACACAAGGTGCACTTGTGTAATGATCATGCTGTTTAATCTTGAAAGTGCCACATGCTGTCAGTGGATTATTATCTTGGCATAGGATCATTAAAAAATATATATTTCACCTTTATTTAACAGAGTTAGTCCAGTTGAGAACAAGTTCTCATTTACAACTGCGAACTGGCCAAGATAAAGTAAAGCAGTGAGATACAAACCTGAAATAAACAAACGTACAGTCAATAACACAATAGAAAGTCTTATACAGTGTGTGCAAATGGCTTAAGGAGGTAAGACAATAAATAGGCCATAGTAGCGACGTAATTACAATTTAGCAAATTAACACTGGAGTGATAATACACCAGTAGAAATACTGGGTGTGCAAAAGAGCAAAAAAGTAATAAAAACCAATATGGGGATGAGGTAGGTTGATTGGATGGGCTATTTACGATGGATGTGTTACTGTACAGCTGCAGCGATCAGTAAGCTGCTCAGATAGCTGATGCTTAAAGTTAGTGAGGGAGATATGTCTCCACTTCAGCGATTTTTTTTGCAATTCGTTCCAGTCATTGCAGCAGAGAACTGGAAAGAAAGGCGCCAAAGGAGGGTGTTGGCTTTGGGGATGACCAGTGAAATATGCCTGCTGGAGCGCTGCTACGGGTGGGTGTTATGGTGGACCAGTGAGCTGAGATAAGGCGGAGCGGTTACCTTAGCAAAGACTTATAGATGAACTGGAGCCGGTTGGTCTGGCAACGAATAATGTAGCGAGGCCAGCCGACGAGAGCATACAGAAGCAGTTCAGTGGCTGATAGTGGTG
>NC_036862.1:2219831-2329709 GCF_002910315.2 Salvelinus sp. IW2-2015 | reverse complement strand
GGAATCACCCTCAGCAAGAGCGACATCGTTGATATATACAGAGAAAAGAGTCGGCCCGAGAATTGAACCCTGTGGTACCCCCATAGAGACTGCCAGAGGTAAGGAGAACAGGCCCTCCGATTTGACACACTGAACTCTATCTGAGTTCATGCTCACTAACAGGAATGTAAACAAATTTGTGCACAACATTTGAGAGAAATAAGCTTTTTGTGCGTATGCAACATTTCTGGGATCTTTTATTTAAAGTCATGAAACATGGGACCAACACTTAACATGTTGCGTTTATATTTTTGTTCAGGGTAAATTAACATCTGCTGCTGATGGAGCTCATGAGCTGGATGTGTGTGTGTGTGTGTGTGTGTGTGTGTGTGTGGAACATATCTGGGTTCTTTTATTTCAGCTCATAAAACATGCGTTTATTTTTGTTCAGCATAATAATCATATCGAAATAAACTTGAAGTTGCGCGATGATGTGGTGTGTGTGGTCCTCCCGCTACGACTTGGTAAAGCGTGCAGTTTATTAGGCTATAAGGGAAATAAGTCATAAGGAACTTTACGGAGTAATGAGCCTGATGCTGCTTTCCAAAAAATATCAAGGGTCATATTCTGGTGACATGATGTTGGACTGCCATTTGAGAAATAAAAATATCCTCTCTCTTATCCATAATAATCTCATCATGTTACTAGACTAGTTGACCTGCACTGTATCTGCGAGTTGTTGGCTAGAGCGCAGGTTCCCAAGACCAGAGTAAGCACCGTTTGTGACAAAACTATCGGTATAATTGRAAATGTGATGGAAACACATTAAACTTTAGATTTCTATTCGATACATATAATGCATTGTTACTTTACAGCCTTATTCAAAAGTTGATTAAATTGTTTTGTMCCCCTCATCAATCTACACACAATACCCCATAATGACAAAGCAAAAAAAATWAATGAAATATCACATTTTACATAATTCAGACACTTTACTGTTGAAGCACCTTTGGCAGCGATTACAGCCTAGAGTCTTCTTTGCTATGACGCTACAAGCTTGGCACACCTGTATTTGGGGAGTATCTCCCATTCTCTGCAGAGCCTCTCAAGCTCTGTCAGGTTGGATGGGGAGCATCGCTGCTCGATGCTCGATCGGGTTCAAGTCCGGGCTCTGGCTGGGCCACTCAAGGACATTCAGAGACTTGTCCTGTTGGAAGGTGAACCTTCGCCCCAGTCTGAGGTCGAAGGTTTTCGATCTCAGACTGGGGTCTAGAAGGTTTTCATCAAGGATCTCCTCTGTACTTTGCTCCGTTAATCTTTCCCTTGATCCTGACTAGTCTCCCAGTTCCTGCCACTGAGTGACCATTGGGTTCTTGGTCACCCCCAAAACTTCTTCCATTGACCTTCAATGCTGCAGACATTTTTTGATACCCTTCCCTAGATCTGTTATTCGACACAATCCTGTCTCTGATCTCTCTGGACARTTCCTTCGACCTMATTTCTTGGTTTTTGTTCTGACATGCACTGTCAACTGTGGGACCTTATATAGACAGGTGTGTGCCTTTCCAAATCATGTCCAATGAATTGAATTTACCACAAGTGGACAACCAAGTTTTAGAAACATATCAAGGATGATCAATGGAAACAGGATGCACCTGAGCTCAATTTCGAGTCTTACAGCAAAGGGTCTGAATACCTATTTACATAAGGGATTTCTGTTTTAATTTCATTATACAGTTTCAAAAATGTCTAAACCTGTTTTCGCTTTGTCGTTATGGGGTATTGTGTGTAGATTGTGGATTTTTTGTATTTTATTTAATCCATTTTAGAATAAGGCTGTAACGTAACAAAATGTGGAAAAAGGGAAGGGGTCTGAACACTTTCCGAATGCACTGTAGGTACACAGGTCGAGAGAGAAATTGGAGTAATCAATGTCACAGTGACAGACAGGGACACATTCAACACCACTTTGCACACTCCTGCATGCATCTAGCTGATCTAGAGTGTAATTATTAATCGAACTGTTGCAAACAAGAGTTTCTATTTGACAAATTCAGGTATGTTTTTAACAGAATCGGTGGAATGAATACACCCCTGATCACACGCAAACACAGTTCACTTTCATAGTAGCCACATACACATTACAGTGGAAAAGCAGCCAACAAGTGCTCAGCATATTTGGGAACTCCTTCAAGACTGTTGGAAAAGCATTCCAGGTGAAGCTGGTTGAGAGAATGCCAAGARTGTACAAAGCTGTCATCAAGGCAAAGGTTGGCTACTTTGAAGAATCTCAAATATAAAATAAATGTTGATTTGTTTCTTGGTTACTACATGATGTGTTATTTCATAGTTTTGATGTCTTTATTCTACAATGTAGAAAATAKTAAAAATAAATAAACCCTGGAATGAGTAGGTGTGTCCAAACWTTTTTGACTGGTGCTTGTGTTGTGCAGAAAAAAGTTGATTATTAATCCTTTTGTTTTAGTTAAGAACACATTGTAATCCAGTATGCTTTGATAACATTGCCAATATCCCTGTCCACATGGAAATTCTGTAAGAGTTAAATGGAGGCCAATTCGGTATCCTATTATTTAAAGTATTTACTTTTGATGCCAGCAAGAATGAGACCAGGAWGTAWTTAAGACRGCTAACTTAATTAAGCCGCCTCCATGTATATCTCACTAGGKCAGGGTTTTTCAACCTCTATATATCCACTAGTTCTAATGTATCCATGATCTTCATGATCTCCTTCAGTGCKTGAGGGTGATAGTTTGTAGAGTGATTTCCTTTACAATCTATTGAGGTCCTTAAAACCGTATTATCATCTCCCACCATAATAGATTCATACGTTGCTTGTGAGCTCAATAGATTATTATATATATTTTCGAAGAAGTGTGGATCATCATTATTTGGCCCATATAGATTAATTAGCCAGATCTGTTTTTKGGCCAATAGMATATTTCAAAGGATCCTTCTTCCTTGAGGATCTGTTTTCAGAGTTTGCACAATTAGATCAAAATTGTTGTTAATTAGTATAATCACTCCTTTTGAGTTTCTTTGCCCCTGACAAAAATATATTTCTCCCTCCGAGTCCTTTTTCCACCCAACCTCAACTGTATTTGTAGAATGAGTTTCCTATAAACAATATATATATTATTTCTCTTTTTGCCAGGAAAACCTGTTTCGTCTTTTTTTATGATCTGCTAAGTCATTGCAATTGTAACTGGCTATACTTATTAACCCATTTACCATAATATTACCCAAGTGTCAATTATACTTACCACAACCAATGTTTGTAAACTTACCATTAAAAAGCACCATGATGATTAAGTGTCCATATAGTTGTACCATAGTACTTTCCCTGTTAAGAAAACTGAATCTAGGACTGTGTAAACCTCCAATTGTCCTAATATTCCACCCACTAAAACCTCCCCTATATATCTGTACCATAATATTTGCCCTCTTAAGCATACTGTATCTGCAACTGTGTAAACCTCCAATTGTCTTTAATATTCCACCCACTAAAACCTCCCCCATATCTAGGAGGTCTGTTGTCACTAAGACCTAAGAGAACTAACCAAATAACATGGAGAACAGTCACAAAAATAAAATAATAATAAATAATATTATTATAATTAATAAGAGCACAATATTATAGCTTCATGCTCATATTAAGAAAGTCCTAGCAAACGCTACGAGCATGTCAGCCCAGTCTTGTCAGTTCATTGGATCCAATTGTTTGAAAACATTAAGAGATAAGTACCTATAAATATCGCAAGACCTTTTCTTTTGTCCATTTACATGCACGCTGCCTATCGGCAGAGAGAYATATTTCRTGTAGTCCTTATTATATCCTGTTATAGTCCAACAAGAAGGAATAAGGAACATGCATTCCAACAGCCGCTAATGACTGCAAGTAAAAATAAGTCTTAGTCATCACACTACCCATAAAGGGAAAATAATTTTAGCTCCAAATCGACCCTGACACAGCGATGGCACGATAGCAAAGAATACATACAGTATTGACAATCCAGAGCAAGTAAACCTGTAAATCCAACCCTCTCTCCACCCATACACATTTTGTTTTTTATTCCAGGTTYGTTGCTCTATCACCTCGGCTGTTTTACACATACAGTTGAAGTCGGCGGTTTACATACACCTTAGCCAAATACATTTAAACTCAGYTTTTCACAATTCCTGACATTTAATCCTAGTAAAAATGCCTTGTTTTAAGTCAGTTTGGATCACCACTTTATTTTAAGAATGTGAAATGTCAGAATAATAGTAGAGTGATTGATTTATTCTTTCATCACATTCCCAGTGGCTCAGAAGTTTACATACACTCAATTAGTATTTGGTAGCATTGCCTTTAAATTGTTTAACTTGGGTCAAACATTTCGGGTAGCCTTCCACAAGCTTCCCACAATAAATTGGGTGAATTTTGGCCCATTCCTCCTGACAGAGCTGGTGTAACTGAGTCAGGTTTGTCGGCCTCCTTGCTCGCACACGCTTTTTCAGTTCTGCGAACACATTTTCTATAGGATTGAAGTAAGGGCTTTGTGATGGCCACTCCAATACCTTGACTTTGTTGTCCTTAAGCCATTTAACCCTAAACTTCATAATGCCATCTATTTTGTGAAGTGCATCAGTCCCTCCTGCAGCAAAGCACTCCCACAGCGTGATGCTGCCACCCCCGTGCTTCACGGTTGGGATGGTGTTCTTCGGCTTGCTAGCCTCTCCCTTTTTCCTCCAAACATAACAATGGTCATTGTGGCCAAACAGTTCTATTTTTGTTTCATCAGACCAGAGTACATTTCTCCAAAAAGTACAATCTTTGTCTCCATGTGCAGCTGCAAACCATAATCTATCTTTTTTATGTCGGTTTTGGAGCAGTGGCTTCTTCCTTGCTGAGCGGCCTTTCAGGTTATGTCGATATTGGACTCGTTTTACTGTGGATATAGATACTTTTGTACCTGTTTCCTCCAGCATCTTCACAAGGTCCTTTACTGTTGTTCTGGGATTGATTTGCACTTTTTGCACCATAGTACGTTCATCTCTAGGAGACAGAACGCGTCTCTTTCCTGAGCGGTATGACGGCTGCGTGGTCCCATGGTGTTTATACTTGCATACTATTGTTTGTACAGATGAACGTGGTACCTTCAGGCGTTTGGAAATTGCTCCCAATGATGAACCAGACTTGTGGAGGTCTACAATTYTTTTCTGATGTCTTGGCTGATTTCTTTTAATTTCCCCATGATGTCAAGCAAAGAGGCACTGAGTTTGAAGGTAGGACTTGAAATACATCCACA
The DNA here is from genome assembly GCF_002910315.2 of Salvelinus sp. IW2-2015. Classification (NCBI taxonomy): domain Eukaryota; kingdom Metazoa; phylum Chordata; class Actinopteri; order Salmoniformes; family Salmonidae; genus Salvelinus; species Salvelinus sp. IW2-2015. Next base: position 2,324,421 of record NC_036862.1, on the reverse strand, counting down.
GGTACGCTTCCAATTGACTCAAATTACGTCAATTAGCCTATCAGAAGCTTCTAAAGCCATGGCATCATTTTCTGGAATTTTCAAAGCTGTTTAAAGGCACAGTCAACTTGGTGTATGTAAATTTCTGACCCACTGGAATTGTGATACAGTGAATTATAAGTGAAATAATCTGTCTGTTAACAATTATTGGAAAAATTACTTGTGTTGTGCACAAGCAGATGTCCTAACCAACTTGCCAAAACTATAGTTTGTTAACAAGAAATGTGTGGAACAACAAGTTTTAATGACTCCAACCTAAGTATATGTAAACCTCCAACTTATATATACAGTTGAAGTCGGAAGTTTACATACACTTAGGTTGGAGTCCTTAAAACTCGTTTTTCAACCACTCCACAAATGTMCATGTTTTGAGGCTAACATTCGATGGGTGTCAGAGTTAGTCAGCCTCCATCTCCATCTCTGACTCTCTCTGTTTCTCTTTCTCTCTGTATCTTCACTGCAGTGGCCGACACTCTCACTACTCCCCCGCTCGATGGATATCCACTCCAGGGGGGAGAGAGAGACTGTCAAGGAAGAAATGTTTTACCCGAGAGATGTATCTAAGCCCTACGAGATGGGTTGAGTGGTGTGGACTCAGTGTAATGTGTTTTAAACACCACAGGTTCCTGCAAAATGGCTGACAACCTCCTGTCAGATAGGATTACCAGGCCTAGATAGATAGACAGACGGAGTGCTATCTATCCTCCAGCCCTGGCTGGCAGCAGACACTGGCTCCAGACTCTGAGAAACAAAGTTAAAGGAGCCGGTCGGCTACAGCTCTGAGCCGAGAATAATCCATCTCTGGGATAATGGTGAAAATGCTGCTCGATTTGACCTCAGCGCTCTCTGCCACTGTCCATCAAATCATCTACTGTGAGGGAGATTTGCACGCCAGTGTTATGCCAGCACGCCTGTATGAGGTCTGCAGAGAGGTGCACTCCTRGAATGTGCTCTGAATGGACCGGCGTTTCTTTGCTTTAACAATGCCATCCAGATAGCAACTGCACATCGCCTTGATTCAGCAATACTCTGTCTGCCGACTTTGTGCTCAGTTCTCCAAGTGACTGGAGTGTATTCTCCAAGGTTGTCTGTTAACTAAGCCCTTAGATCGTTTTTTATTTATTTTTTATTTAACCTGTATCTAGCAAGTTAGGTAAGAACAAATTCTTATTTACAATGACAGCCTACACCGTCCGAACCCTGACCAGGACGACACTGGGCCAATTGTGCGTCGCCCTATGCGACTCCCGATCACAGCCAGATGTGATACAGCCCAGGATCGATCCAGGGTCTGTAGTGACGCCTCTAGCACTGCGATGCAGTGCCTTATAGAGCGCTGCACCACTCAGGAGCCCATGCAATAGCTACAAAGCTAACATTTGGAATTGTTTGAAGATGGTCATAAAATGCATAATTTAGCCATTTCATTTTGAATTTTAGGACCCCTGTTGGTGTAAAAAATATTTAAAAAATGTTTGATGAAACATTGCATGTTGCCTTTACTGCTATAGCCCATAGAAACGCATTGAATAACACATTTTTACATGGCAAACCCGACTTCAAAACGTTATTCCTTATGACATTTTTTTAAGTATGTCCTAAATCTGAGCGATATAAGAAAACTCAATGTGATTTGTGGCACATTTTACCCCCTATGCCCTGGTTGCAATTTTTTTCAGCCCGGTACTGAGTTACCTTCAGACGACTTCCCTGAAGCTTGTGTGCGTCGCAGAGAAGAACAACTGACACCTTTGACCCCTCCAACGGTTCAGTCTGGACAGTTGGTTTTGTGAGAATACCTCTTCAGAATGAGGAAATCTGCGACAGAGTTCAGACGAATGCTTGTAAAGCTTGTGGATATTGTGAAGCAAAACAACCGACACTGTAGTCTTAGTGAGAGTCTCATCTTTCGATGGTGGTGACTTATGAGTATGATGGTGGTGACTTATGAGTATGTAGCTCACACGTTTTGAGTTTCACAGACAAATTTCAACAGTTTTCAGCTGTGCTAACATAATTGCAAAGGGGTTTTCTAATGATCAATTAGCCTTTTAAAATGATCAACTTGGATTAGCTAACACAACGTGCCATTGGAACACAGGAGTGATGGTTGCTGATAAAATCAGCCATGTCCAGCTACAATAGTCATTTAGAACATTAACAATATCTACACTATATTTCTAATCAATTTGATGTTATTTTAATGGGCAAAAAACAAAGACATTTCTAAGTGACCCCAAACTTCTGAACGGTAGTGTACATACATACACACATACATACATACATACATACATACATACATACATACATACATACATACATACATACATACATACATACATACATAGAAATATACACACACACACAAACCCTTCCACTCCCTCCTTTTTTAAAATGTTATTTATTTATTTCAACTTTATTTAACCAGGTAGGCAAGTTGAGAACAAGTTCTCATTTACAATTGCGACCTGGCCAAGATAAAGCAAAGCAGTTCGACAGATACAACAACACAGAGTTACACATGGAGTAAAACAAACATACAGTCAATAATACAGTAGAAAAATAAGTCTATATACAATGTGAGCAAGTGAGGTGAGATAAGGGAGGTGAAGGCAAAAAAAGGCCATGGCCGTGGCCGCAAAAACGGCCAAGGCCGTGGTGAAGTAAATACAATATAGCAAGTAAAACACTGGAATGGTAGATTTGCAGTGGAAGAATGTGCAAATTAGAGATAGAAATAATGGGGTGCAAAGGAGCTAAATAAATAAATAAATAAATACAGTAGGGAAAGAGGTAGTTGTTTGGGCTAAATTATAGATGGGCTATGTACAGGTGCAGTAATCTGTGAGCTGCTCTGACAGCTGGTGCTTAAAGCTAGTGAGGGAGATAAGTGTTTCCAGTTTCAGAGATTTTTGTAGTTCGTTCCAGGCATTGGCAGCAGAGAACTGGAAGGAGAGGCGGCCAAAGGAAGAATTGGTTTTGGGGGTGACCAGAGAGATATAACTGCTGGAGCGCGTGCTACAGGTGGGTGCTGCTATGGTCACCAGCGAGCTGAGATAAGGGGGTACTTTACCTAGCAGGGTCTTGTAGATGACCTGGAGCCAGTGGGTTTGGCGACGAGTTTGAAGCGAGGGCCAGCCAACGAGAGCGTACAGGTCGCAGTGGTGGGTRGTATATGGGGCTTTGGTGACAAAACGGATGGCACTGTGATAGACTGCATCCAATTTATTGAGTAGGGTATTGGAGGCTATTTTGTAAATGACATCACCGAAGTCGAGGATTGGTAGGATGGTCAGTTTTACAAGGGTATGTTTGGCAGCATGAGTGAAGGATGCTTTGTTGCGAAATAGGAAGCCAATTCTAGATTTAACTTTGGATTGGAGATGTTTGATGTGAGTCTGGAAGGAGAGTTTACAGTCTAACCAGACACCTAGGTATTTGTAGTTGTCCACATATTATAAGTCAGAGCCGTCCAGAGAAGTGATGTTGGACAGGCGGGCAGGTGCAGGCAGCGATCGGTTGAAGAGCATGCATTTAGTTTTACTTGTATTTAATAGCAATTGGAGGCCACGGAAGGAGAGTTGTATGGCATTGAAGCTCGCCTGGAGGGTTGTTAACACAGTGTCCAAAGAAGGGCCAGAAGTATACAGAATGGTGTCGTCTGCGTAGAGGTGGATCAGAGACTCACCAGCAGCAAGAACGACATCATTGATGTATACAGAGAAGAGAGTCGGTCCAAGAATTGAACCCTGTGGCACCCCCATAGAGACTGCCAGAGGCCCGGACAACAGACCCTCCGATTTGACACACTGAACTCTATCAGAGAAGTAGTTGGTGAACCAGGCAAGGCAATCATTTGAGAAACCAAGGCTGTCGAGTCTGCCGATGAGGATGTGGTGATTGACAGAGTCAAAAGCCTTGGCCAGGTCAATGAATACGGCTGCACAGTATTGTTTCTTATCGATGGCGGTTAAGATATCGTTTAGGACCTTGAGCGTGGCTGAGGTGCACCCATGACAAGCTCTGAAACCAGATTGCATGGCGGAGAAGGTATGGTGGGATTCGAAATGGTCAGTAATCTGTTTGTTGACTTGGCTTTCGAAGACCTTAGAAAGGCAGGGTAGGATAGATATAGGTCTGTAGCTGTTAGGGTCAAGAGTGTCCCCCCCTTTGAAGAGGGGGATAACCGCAGCTGCTTTCCAATCTTTGGGAATCTCAGACGACACGAAAGAGAGGTTGAAAAGGCTAGTAATAGGGGTGGCAACAATTTCAGCAGATAGTTTTAGAAAGAAAGGGTCCAGATTATCTAGCCCGGCTGATTTGTAGGGGTCCAGATTTTGCAGCTCTTTCAGAACATCAGCTGACTGGATTTGGGAGAAGGAGAAATGGGGAAGGCTTGGGCGATTTGCTGTGGGGGGTGCAGTGCTGTTGACCGGGGTAGGGGTAGCCAGGTGGAAAGCATGGCCAGCCGTAGAAAAATGCTTATTGAAATTCTCAATTATTGTGGATTTATCGGTGGTGACCGTATTTCCTATCTTCAGTGCAGTGGGCAGCTGGGAGGAGGTGTTCTTATTCTCCATGGACTTTATAGTGTCCCAGAACTTTTTTGAATTTGTGTTGCAGGAAGCAAATTTCTGCTTGAAAAAGATAGCCTTGGCTTTTCTAACTGCCTGTGTGTATTGGTTTCTAGCTTCCCTGAAAAGTTGCATATCACGGGGGCTGTTCGATGCTAATGCAGAACGCCATAGGATGTTTTTGTGTTGGTTAAGGGCAGTCATGTCTGGAGAAAGGGCTATATCTGTTCCTGGTTCTTAAGTTCTTGAATGGGGCATGCTTATTTAAGATGGTGAGGAAGGCATTCTTAAAAAATAACCAGGCATCCTCTACTGACGGGATGAGATCAATATCCTTCCAGGATACCCCGGCCAGGGCCTGCTCGCTGAAGTGTTTCAGGGAAAAGCCTGCTCGCTGAAGTGTTTCAGGGAAAAGCCTGCTCGCTGAAGTGTTTCAGGGAGCGTTTGACAGTGATGAGTTGAGGTCGTTTGACCGCTGACCCATTACGGATGCAGGCAATGAGGCAGTGATCGCTGAGATCTTGGTTGAAAACAGCAGAGGTGTATTTAGAGGGCAAGTTGGTTAGGATGATATCTATGAGGGTGCCCGTGTTTACGGCTTTGGGGTGGTACCTGGTAGGTTCCTTGATAATTTCTGTGAGATTGAGGGCATCAAGCTTAGATTGTAGGATGGCTGGGGTGTTAAGCATGTTCCAGTTTAGGTCGCCTAGCAGCACGAGCTCTGAAGATAGATGGGGGGCAATCAGTTCACATATGGTGTCCAGAGCACAGCTGGGGGCAGAGGGTGGTCTATAGCAGGCGGCAACGGTGAGAGACTTGTTTTTAGAGAGGTGGATTTTTAAAAGTAGAAGTTCAAATTGTTTGGGTACAGACCTGGATAGTAGGACAGAACTCTGCAGGCTATCTTTGCAGTAGATTGCAACTCCGCCCCCTTTGGCTGTTCTATCTTGTCTGAAAATGTTATAGTTAGGGATGAAATTTCAAGGTTWTTGGTGGTCTTCCTAAGCCAGGATTACTCCTAATTGGAATAAACGAATAAACAACAAGACTTAGGCTTCTACTTCCAGTTTATACATACTATATACATTTTACAGACACAATYTATTTTACAATAGTTATATTTAGTTTGTTTTTAGTCCCTCCACCTCTCCCCATCTGTCCATTCAGTTTGATTTCTATTTGCCAAATATTTTTTAATGTGCAATTTCACCAAAGTTCTGAAACTATTTACATTTTACGTACACAGTATATTTTACATGTGTTATCTTGTTGTTATTAGTCTCACCCTTCAGCTCCATTCAACCCCTCCCGTCTATCTCTTAACACCATCCATATTGGATTTCTATTTACCATATATTTTTTGCCGCTAACTTTATATCGGCGGAAAGAGGGGATTGAGCTGCAGCCACTACAAGAAACGGTAAGTCTGTAGCATCAAGACAGGGAGCTATTTAATATTCTAAATTATGTCTCCGTGTGACTCTAGGGGGTTTAATACCTGAACGTCTTTAAAACTAAGAGCATTGTATTTGGTACAAATCATTCCCTAAATTATAGACCTCAGCTGAATCTAGTAATGACTGGTGTGGCTGTTGAACAAGTTGAGGAGACTAAATTACTTGGCATTACCTTAGATTGTGAACTATCATGGTCAAAACATATAGATTCAATAGTTGTAAAGATGGGGAGAGGTCTGGCCGTAATAAAGAGATGCTCTGCTTTTTTGAAACCACACTCCAAAAAAGCAAGTTTTGCAAGCTCTAGTTTTGTCTAATCTTGATTATTGTCCAGTCGTGTAGTTCAGTGCTACAAGGAAAGACCTAGTTAAGCTGCAGCTGGCCCAGAACAGAGTGGCACGTCTTGCTCTTCATTGTAGTCAGAGGGCTGATATAAATACTATGCATGCCAGTCTCTCTTGGCTAAAAGTTGAGGAGAGACTGACACCATCACTTATTTTTTATAAGAAACATGAATGTGTTGAAAATCCCAAATTGTTTGCATAGTCAACTTACACACAGCTTTGACACACACTACCCAGGGGTCTTTTCACAGTCCCCAAATTCAAGAAAGCGTACAGTATCACATAAAGCCATTATTGCATGGAACTCCGTTCCATATCATATTGCTCAAATAAACAGCAAACCTGGTTTTAAAAAACAGATAAAGCAACACCTCACGGCACAACGCCTCTCCCCTATTTGACCTAGATAGTTTGTGTGTATGTATTGATATGTAGGCTGTGTGCCTTTTTAGTTCTGTCCTTGAGCTGTTCTTGTCTATTAATGTTCTGTGTTATGTCATGTTTTGTGTGGACCCCRGGAAGAGTTGCTGCTGCTTTTGCAACAGCTAATGGGGATCCTAATAAAATACCAAATACCTTATCTGTATTCCCCACTTGTCTTGTTTTTTTCTCTCACTGCAGTCTCACAGGATTGGGTCTTGGGGAGAACAACAGAACGAGAGGCCACACTCACACTCTGTCCATTTACTGGCAGCACCTCTCTGGCCAGTCAATGTATCATCGTCCTCACTTTGATTCACTCTGTGGCAGAGCAATAATCTGCCATCTCTCTTCTGCTTTCGAGGCTGTGCTGCTGCTAAGGGAGACTGAGAGAGAGAGCACTGTCAGCTTGTGTGTGTGGGGTTGATGATAGTGGGGGGATCAGTGCGTCCATGCGAGACTGGGACTCTGGCACAGATGGGATTATGGCTCCTGCTCTGCTCGGGCTCATCTGTGACAACTGTGAACTCCATCTGGGGACACAGTGAAGGACAATGGCCTTTTCACCTCATTGGTATTCCGGGACGTTTTGAACTCATCAGAATTTACTGGCTTTATAGTGTTTCACTACTGTCTGTCGAAGCACTGCTGCAAATGTTATATTTTACCTTGAAGGCTGCAGCAGAAGCAAACTCCTTTGTCGGCGACTCTTTCGCACGCGACTGGCTGGGGAACAACGCTTGTGTGTTGGTGGCTCCGTGCACTCGTGAATGCTCTCGTATCTCTTCCGTGTGGAAACTCGGAAACTCTTCTCTGCGCTACGGATCCCTTTTACGGGATCATTTTCCTAAACAACCGCTGAATTGCAGGGCGCAAAATATGACTAAAAATATTTATAATCATGCAATCACAAGTGAAAAATACCAAAACACAGTTTAGCTTGTTGTTAATCCACCTATCGTGTCAGATTTTGAAAATATGCTTTACAGCAAAAGAAATCCAAGCTTTTGTGAGTGTATCAATCAATGCTAGAACAGCTAGCCCCAAATTAGCATGGTCACGAAAGTCAGAAAAGCAATAAAATTAATCGCTTACCTTTGATAATCTTCGGATGTTTGCACTCACGAGACTCCCAGTTACACAATAAATGTTCTTTTTGTTCGATAAATATTACTTTTATGAAAAACGCCATTTGGGTTGCACATTATGTTCAGAAAACTACAGCCTCGTTCCGGTCCTGAAAGAGGCAGAAGACAATTCCCAAACGTATAGATTCAAAAATATTACTAAAAATATTTATAATCATGCAATCACAAGTGAAATATAAAAACACAGTTTTAGCTTGTTAATCCACCTATCGTGTCAGATTTTGAAAATATGCTTGCAGCGAAAGCATCTAAGCTTTTGTGAGTGTATCAATCAATGCTAGAACAGTTAGCCTATATATAGCTTGGTTAACGTTGGTCACGAAAGTCAGAAAAGCAATAAAATTTAATCGCTTACCTTTGATAATCTTCCGATGTTTGCACTCACGAGACTCTCCAGTTATACACACACAAATGTATCTTAATGTTTTTTGATAATATTTTATGAATAAACTATTTATTACTTACAAAAAAACGCCATTTGGGTTGCGCGTTATGTTCAGAAAACCAAACCCTCGTTCCGTTCGACGAAAATTTCCAAAAAGTATCCGTAATGGTCGTAGAAACATGTCAAATGTTTTTTATAATCAATCCTCAGGTTGTTTTTTAAACAAAACATAATCGTATATTCAACCGGACCTAACCTATTCAATAGAGAGGAAAAAAAAATGGAGAGCTACCCTCTCGCGCGCGAGAATATTCAGAGGACACCTGACTAGTTTTGAAAAATCTGTTTTTTTTAAAATAAAAGTCTGAAACTATGTCTAAAGCCTGGTACAGCCAGTGAGGAAGCCATTGGGAAAGGAATTTGGTTGATACCCCTTTAAATGGAAGAAAGACGGGCCAGGAAACACAGATAAAAAAAAAAAAAAAATCACTTCCGGGTTAGATTTTCTCAGGTTTTCGCCTGCAGAAAATCAGGTTGTTCGTTTAATACACAGACAATATTTTGACAGTTTTGGAAACTTTGGAGTGTTTTCTATCCTAATCTGTAAATTATATGCATATTCTACGATCTGGACCTGAGAAATAGTCTGTTTACCTTGGGAACGTTATTTTAAAAAATGTAAAAAATCTGACCCCTAGCGTCAAGAGGTTAACCTGTCTGAAGGCTCTCATATATATTGGTTAACTTATGCCCTTGGATACATTTGTTCATATGGGCAGAATATTGTATAAAATAAATAAATGCTGCATTTACCTTTCTTTTAGACAGAATAAATCAAACCGGTTTGGATGAAAACTAGGTTTTTAAAAATCCATAAATCTACTATTACATTAATAAAACAAAGATGTGCACATAAATAAATGTTATTTCAACCTTGTAATAATTAGTAGATATAGAATCTAATGATCAATATAATAACACTAGGCCTATGATATTTTCTTGAATAGGCTTAGCCTACTCAAATATCACAATTGTCTTTAGCAAGAGCTGTGCCGATTCATTCATTTTCAACACATGACAGATTATAGATTCTGTCTGCACTGCAGTTTGTCAGAGTATTACATGCTGACCACACTGCTCGKGTCGCAAAATCAATTTACACGTTATTCAATCATTGCACCCACACTGCTCGCACGCGACAAAGAGCATCTGCGTAGCCAGGCGCTAAATTAGAACTTGATTCTATTCATGACACTTGATGCGATGCAAGTCTCATCCTCTCCCATATCTCCTCATTGGTTTTTAGGAGCATATTCCCACGTGGGTGATTGAAAGATGAGCTGAGGTTCCATACCAGTCCAGTTGTTGATGGTAATGCGCCTTAAAGTTAGTTGTCAACCGCCATTTAAAGTCCTGAAGGAGAAGAAAGAATCCTGAAAGAGAGATTAATAGAAACAAACTCGGTTGACGGCTTTATCTGTGGATTAATTGTCGGAGTAGAGGACCTTGTGCATTTCAGGTAAAATAACAACCCAATGTTTATATCCCAGGTCAAATTAGCTAGCAACAGCAAGCTAGCTAGCTAAATTGCCATAAATATTTAATGCTTTTCGACCTGTCCCCAAATGTTTTGATATTTCAACCTGCGTGTCCTGATCGTGTCTGGTGTGGGTGGACAAAATCAACATGCGTGCTGTCTGGTCAGCATGTTAGGATATATTGATTGGCACCAATAGCCTATGCAAAGTCTGTATCAATAGGCTACCAGTTGAATTTTTTTGATGAAAARGAGAGGGAAATATGACTGACCTGCACTGCACGTAGGAACCTGTCCATACGACTGTGAGCTGATTGACCAGTTGTGAATGTTCTGAAAGCTTATCTGGATACAAAACCCATCGACCCCTTATGGGCCATCTAGCACTGCTTCATTAAATGTTCAAATTAATATTTTAGGCAACACCATATTTTTTTTCATGGGCACAGAAATCCAAAATGATGTAYAGTCGTGGCCAAAAGTTTTGAGGATGACACAAATATTAATTTTCACAAAGTCTGCTKCCTCAGTTTGTATGATGGCAATTTGCATATATTCCAGAATGTTATGAAGAGTGATCAGATGAATTGCAATTAATTGCAAAGTCCCTCTTTGCCATGCAAATGAACTGAATCCCCCMAAAAATATTTCCACTGCATTTTAGCTCTGCCACAAAAGGACCAGCTGACATCATGTCAGTGATTCTCTCGTTAACACAGGTGTGAGTGTTGACGAGGACAAGGCTGGCGATCACTTTGTCATGCTGATTGAGTTCGAATAACAGACTGGAAGCTTCAAAAGGATGGTGGTGCTTGGAATCATTGTTCTTCCTGTCATCCATGGTTACCTGCAAGGAAACACGTGCCGTCGTCATTGCTTTGCACAAAAAGGGCTTCACAGGCAAGGATATTGCTGCCAGTAAGATTGCACCTAAATCAACCATTTATCGCATCATCAAGAACTTCAAAGATAGCGGTTCAATTGTTGTGAAGAAGGCTTCAGGGCGCCCAAGAAAGTCCAGCAAGCGCCAGGACCGTCTCCTAAAGTTGATTCAGCTGCGGGATCGGGGCACAACCAGTACAGAGCTTGCTCAGGAATGGCAGCAGGCGGGTTTGAGTGCATCTGCACGCACAGTGAGGCGAAGACTTTTGGAGGATGGCCTGGTGTCAAGAAGGGCAGCAAAGAAGCCACTTCTCTCTAGGAAAAACATCAGGGACAGACTGATATTCTGCAAAAGGTACAGGGATTGGACTGCTGAGGACTGGGGTAAAGTCATTTTCTCTGATGAATCCCCTTTCCGATTGTTTGGGGCATCCAGAAAAAATCTTGTCCGGAGAAGACAAGGTGAGCGCTACCATCAGTCCTGTGTCATGCCAAYAGTAAAGCATCCTGAGACCATTCATGTRTGGGRTTGCTTCTCAGCCAAGGGAGTGGGCTCACTCACACTTTTGCCTAAGAACACAGCCATGAATAAAGAATGGTACCAACACATCCTCCGAGAGCAACGTCTCCCAACCATCCAGGAACAGTTTGGTGACGAACAATGCCTTTTTCATCATGATGGAGCACCTTCCCATAAGGCAAAAGTGATAACTAAGTGGCTCAGGGAACAAAACATCTATATTTTGGGTCCATGGCCAGGAAACTCCCCAGACCTTAGTCCCATTGAGAACTTGTGGTCAATCCTCAAGAGGCGGGTGAACAAACAAAAACCCACAAATTCTGACAAACTTCAAGCATTGATTATGCAAGAATGGGCTGCCATCAGTCAGAATGTGGCCCAGAAGTTATTGACAGCATGCCAGGATGGATTGCAGAGGTCTTGAAAAAGAAGGGTCAACACTGCAAATATTGACTCTTTGCATCAACTTCATGTAATTGTCAATAAAACAGCTACATGATTTAATTAAAAGCAGGAAATAGASACAACATTGTTTCACATTCTTTAATAAAAGACTCAAACACAAACAGCCAACAGGCTACAGCTCACTTCAGTTTCCCCCGCCAAATATGCCAAAGGAAACTTGGTGTCTTGACGACGTTGAGTGGGCGAGGGGATGGGTCTGTACGAAGCTTAGTACCTTCCACAAAAGTTCTGCTTGACAAAAGACACGTAAACGTCTGTGTATATAGAATTGTCATCAATGGTGTATAATAAAATAAGGTGGGAGCTTTTATGTGTGTGTTAATACACATGTGTGAATTGGAAATGGGTGGGGRTTTTTCTCTTGGAGAGTGGCGTCATGGCCAGGGTCTGCCATTTTCAACGGCAACCCTGGAGTAATTAGGGTTATGTACCTTGCTCAAGGACACAGCGACAGATTTTTAACCTTCTCAGCTCGGCGATTCGAACCAGCGACCTTTTGTTTACTGGCTCAACGCTCTAACCACTATTCTACTTCCTCATTTCTCTACACCAAACATACAATTATCTGTAAGGTCCCTCAGTCTAGCAGTGCATTTCAAAACACACATTCAACCACAAAGACCAGGGATGTTTTCCAATGCTTCGCAAAGAAGGGCACCTATTGGTGGAAAAAACCCAGCTATTGAATATCCCTTTGAGCATGGTGAAGTAATTAATTACACTTTTGATGTTGTATCAATACACCCAGTCACTACAAAGATACAGGTGTTCTTAACTTGGTTGCCGGAGAGGAAGGAAACCGCTCAGGGATTTACCATCAATCAATCAAATTGATTTATAAAGCCCTTTTTACATCAGACGATGTCACAAAGTGCAATACAGAAACCCAGCCTAAAACCCCAAACAGCAAGCAATGCAGATGTAGAAGCACGATGGCAAGGGAAAAACTCTCTATAAAGGCAGGAACCTAGGAAKAAACCTAGAGAGGAACCAGGCTCTGAGGGGTGGCCAGTCCTCTTCTGGMCATGCCGGGTGGAGATTATAACAGTACATGGCCAAGATGTTCAAACGTTCATAGATGACCAGCAGGGTCAAATAATAATAATCACAGTGGTTGTAGAGGGTGCAACAGGTCAGCAACTCAGGAGTAAATGTCATTTGGCTTTTGATGGCTTTTGATAGCTGATCATTCAGAGTTAGAGGCAGCAGGTGCGGTAGAGAAATAGAGTCGAAAACAGCAGGTCCGGGACAAGGTAGCACGTCCAGTGAACAGGGTAGGGTTTCATAGCCGCAGGCAGAACAGTTGAAACTGGAGCAGCAGCACGACCAGGTGGACTAGGGACAGCAAGGAGTCATCATGCCAGAGAGAGAGAAAGAGAATTAGAGGGAGCATACTTAAATTCACACAGGACACCAGATGACAGGAGAAATACTCCAGATATAACAGACTGACCCTAGCCCGCCGACACAAACTTTTGTAGCATAATTACTGGAGGCTGAGATAGGAGGGGTCGGGAGACACTGTGGCCCCGTCCGACTATACCCCCGGACAAGGCCAACCAGGCAGGATATAACCCCATCCACTTTGCCAAAGCACAGCCCCCTCACTACTAGAGGGATATCTTCAACCACCAACTTACTACCCTGAGACAAGGCCGAGTATAGCCCATGAAGATCTTCCCCGCGGCACGAACCCGAGGGGGGCGCCAACCCGGACAGGAAGATCACGTCAGAGACTCAACCCTCTTAGGGACGGCATGGAAGAGCACCAGTAAGCCAGTGACTATAGGGTTAGATAGGCAGACCATTCCATAAAAATGGAGCTCTATAGGAGAAAGCCCTGCCTCTAGCTGTTTGCTTAGAAATTCTAGGGACTATAAGGAGGCCTGGGTCTTGTGACCGTAGCGTACGTGTAGGTATGTACGGCAGGACCAAATTGGAAAGATGGGTAGGAGCAAGCCCATGTAATGCTTTGTAGGTTATTGGTAAAACCTTGAAATCCGCCCTCATTAACAGGAAGCCAGTGTAGAGAGGCTAGCACTGGAGTAATATGATCAAATTTTTGGGTTCTAGTCAAGATTATAACAGCCGTGTTTAGCACTAACTGAAGTTTATTTAGTGCTTTATCTGGGTAGCCGGAAAGTAGAGCATTGCAGTAGTCTAATCTAGAAGTGACAAAAGCATGGATACATTTTTCTGCATCATTTTTGGACAGAAAGTTTCTGATTTTTGCAATGTTACGTAGATGGAAAAAAAGCTGTCCTTGAAACAGTCTATATGTTAGTCAAAAGAGAGATCAGGGTTCAGAGTAATGCCGAGGTCCTTTACAGTTTTATTTGAGATGACTGTACAACCATCAAGATTAATTGTCAGATCCAACAGAAGATCTCTTTGTTTCTTGGGACCTCGAACTAGCATCTCTGTTTTGTCCGAGTTTAAAAGTAAAACATTTGCCTGAATGTCAAACACAGGCTTCCAGGGAGGGCAATTTTGGGGCTTCACCATGTTTCATCAAAATGTACAGGTGTGTATCGTCCGCATAGCAGTGAAAGCTAACATTATTTTCCCGAATGACATCACCAAGAGGTAAAATATATAGTGAAAACAATAGAGGTCCTAAAACGGAACCTTGTACAGTTGATTTGTCAGAGGACAAACCATCCACAGAGACAAATTGATATCTTTCCGACAGATAAGATCTAAACCAGGTCAGAACTTGTCCGTGTAGACCAATTTGGGTTTCCAATCTCTCCAAAAGAATGTGGTCATCGATGGTGTCAAAAGCAGCACTAAGGTCTAGGAGCACGAGGACAGATGCAGAGCCTTGGTCTGACGCCATTTAAAAGGTAAATTACCACCTTCACGAGTGCAGTCTCAGTGCTATGATGGGGTCTAAACCCAGACTGAAGCATTTTGTATACATTGTTAGTCTTCAGGAAAGCAGTGAGTTGTTTCGCAACAGCTTTGTATAAAGTTTTTGAGAGGAATAGGAGATTTGATATAGGCCTATAGTTAAAAAAAAATGTTTTCTGGGTCAAGGGTTGGCTTTTTCAAGAGAGGCTTTATTACTGCCACTTTTAGGGAGTTTGGTACACATCCGGTGGATAGGGAGCCGTTTATTATGTTCAACATAGGAGGGACAAGCACAGGAAGCAGCTCTTTCAGTAGTTTAGTTGGAATAGGTTCCAGTATGCAGCTTGAAGGTTGAGGCCATTACTATTTTCATCAATGTGTCAAGATATATTATTATAAAACTTGAGTCTCTCCCTTGATCCTAGGTCCTGGCAGTGTTGTGCAGACTCAGGACAACTGAGCTTTGGAGAAATACGCAGATTCAAATAGGAGTCCGTAATTTGCTTTCTAATGATCATGATCTTTTTCTCAAAGAAGTTCATGAATTTATCACTGCTGAAGTAAAAGCCATCCTCTCTTGGGCAATGCTGCTTTTTAGTTAGCTTTGCGACAGTATCAAAAATGCATTTAAGATCGATACTGCACGGTACTGTCTTTCCAAGCTAGTCGGAAGACTTGCAGTTTGGTGTTGCACCATTTCCGTCCCAATTTTCTGGAAGCTTGCTTCAGGGCTCGGGTGTTTTATGTATAGCAGGGAGCTAGTTTCTTATGACAAATGTTTTTAGGGGTGCAACTGCATCCTTCTGTTTGTTGTTTTCAATCTTCCCTGTGACCTGCCCTGTCTGGAACTGCAAGGAGTAACAGCGTAACCTACATTACTAGTTACCATGACAAAGACCGAAGCCGGCGGGACTACCGTTGAGGACAGTGGTGTCTCTCTATCACAGGTGAAGGATCTTTTAAACAAACAAAAATAGTTATACAAGCAGTTGTTACAACATCAAGAAAATTGCTTGAAGTGTTTTGTCCAAATACTGGTGGATTCAACTAATAAAAGAATGGACCAGAGAGGTCCAGGGCCTGAAGAACAGTTTGCAGTTCTCCTAGGGTCAGCTCGATGAGTTGAAACCAGAGAACAGCAAGATGACAGCAATCTGTAAGACATTGAGAGAGGATGTCGATGGACGATCAAGGAAAAACAACATGGTTGTGGATGGAATTGCAGAATCTCCACATGAGACCTGGACGGAGTCTGAGGACAAAGTGATCTCTGAGAAATTAAAGATGGACCACAGAAAAATGTAGGTGGAGCACACCACAGGACTGGAAAACCCATCACCGGCCCAGGTGACAAGCCCAGGCCGATAGTGGTCAAGTTCCTGAGGTTCAAGGACAAGGTACCTGTTAGGGAAAGAGTCAAGAACTTGAGAGAAACCTACTTTATATCTTCCGCAACGAGGACTATCCTGAAACTGTGCACCAGAAGAGGAAATAACTTATCCCAGCCATGAAAGCTGCCAGAGCGCTACGACAGGCTCCATGTCCCACCTCCCTCCCAGAAGCCTGGAATTGAACCCATAGCTAAGCCTGTGGGTTCATAGCTTTAACCACAAAGCACACAAACACACTCACCAATTGATTAATGACCTGCTGAATGTATATTTTTTTGTCTTGCTTTTTTTGCTCGTTTCCATATAATTTCCATATATATATATATATATATATATATATATATATATATATATATATATATATATAGTACTTTTTCTCCCCAATTGGCAGTTAGTCTTGTCCAATTGCTGCAACTCCCGTACTGACTTGGGATAGGCAAAGGTTGAGAGCCATGCGTCCTCCGAAACACAACCCTGCTAAGCCACACTGTTTCTTGACACTCCTTGGAAACACAGTACAACTGGCAATGGAAGTCAGCTTGCAGGMGCCCGGCCCGCCACCAGGAGTCGCTAGAGCGCGATGGGACAAAAAACGTTACGGCCGGCCAAACCCTCCCCTAACCCAGACAATTGTGCGCCGCCTCATTGGTCTCCCAGTCACGGCCGGCTGTGACAAAGCACTAAGGTAACCTGCCTAAATTACTTCCCGACCCGTAGCACTAACGTCTGTAGACATGAAGTGCTTTGAAAGGCTGGTCATGGCTCACATACACACCGTTATCCCAGAAACCCTAGAACCAGTCCAATTTGCATACCGCCGAAACAGATCCACAGATGATGCAATCTCTATTGCACTCCACACTGCCCTTTCCCACCTGGAAAAAAGGAACTCTTACGTGAGAATGCTATTCATTGACTACAGCTCAGTGTAGTCAATGCTCATCATTAAGCTAATGATCCTGGGACTAAACACCTCCCTTTGCAACTGGATCCTGGACTTCCTGATGGGCCGCCAGGTGGCCTTGTTGTGCCAGGATAACAACCTTTTCCCCAACGTGATCAAGACAAAGGAGATGATTGTGGACTACATGAAAAGGAGGACCGGGCATGCCCCCATTCTCATCGACAGGGCTGTAATGGAGCAGGGTGAGAGCTTCAAGTTCCTTGGTGTCCACATCACCAACAAACTATCATGGTCCAAACACAACAAGACATTCGTGAAGAGGGCACGACAAAGCCTATTCCCCCTCAGGAGACTGAAAAGATTTGGCATGGGTCCTCAGATCCTCGAAAAGTTCTACAGCTGCACCATTGAGAGCATCCTGACTGGTTGCATTACTGCCTGGTATGGCAACTGCTCACCCTCCAACAGCAAGGCACTACCTAGGGTAGTGCGTATGGCCTAGTACATCACTGGGGCCAAGCTTCCTGCCATCCAGGATCTCTATACTAGGCTGTGTCAGAGGAAGGCCCTAAAAATTGTCAGACTCCAGCCACCCTAGCCATAGAACGTTCTCTGCTACCGCATGGCAAGTGGTACCAGAGCGCCATTTCTAGGTCCCTGAGGCTTCTTAACAGCTTCTACCCCCAACCCATAAGACTCCTGAACAGCTAATCAAATGGCTACCCAGACTATTTGCATTGTGCCCCCTCCCTTTTACGCTGCTGCTACTCTGTTTATTATCTATGCATAGTCACTTCACCCCTACCTACATGTACATATTACCTCCATTACCTGTGCACATTCACTCTGTACCGGTACCTCCTGTATATAGCCTCGCTACTGTTATTTTACTGTTGCTCTTTAATTATTTGTTTATTTAAATTTTTACTTCACTTTATTTTTCTTAACTGCATTGTTGGTTAAGGGCTTGTAAGTAAGCATTTCACTGTAAGGTGAACCTGTCACGTTCCTGACCTGTTTTCTCTTGTTTTGTATGTCTTTATTGGTCAGGGCGTGAGTGTTGGGTGGGCAGTCTATGTTTTCTATTTCTATGTTGGGTTTTGTGTTCGGCCTGGTATGATTCTCAATTAGAGACAGGTGTGTATCGTTTSTCTCTGATTGAGAGTCATACTAAGGCAGCCAGGGTTTCACTGGTGTTTTGTGGRTGTTTGTTTCCTGTGTTAGCGTTTGGGCCACACAGGACTGTTGCAGGTTAGTCACGTTTGTTGTTTTGTTTATTTGTAGTGTTTGTTGGTTTGCCATTAAAATCAKGAATACCTCCTACTCCGCATCTTGGTCCGATCCATGCTCCTCCTCGTCTGAGGAGGAGAACGACATTGACAGCCGTTACAGAACCTATTGTATTCAGCGCATGTGAGAAATACAATTTGATTTGATATAAACAAAACTACTTTCTTGGGGACCTGAATATTGACTGGTTCTCATCAAGCTGTCCGCTCAAGAGCAAGCTTCTCACACTAACCAGTGCCTGTAATCTGGTCCAGGTTATTAATCAATTTACCAGGRTGTTGACAAACACTACAGGAACAAGATCATCCACATGTATCGATCACATTTTTACTAATACTGTAGAACTGTGTTCTAGCTGTTTCCATACCCATTGGATCACAGTGATCGGCAGTTAGCCTAGTGGTTAGAGCGTTGGGCCAGTAACCGAAAGGTTACAAGGTAAAAATCTGTTGTTCTGACCCTGAACAAGGCAGTTAACCCACTGTTCCCCGGTAGGCCGTCATTGTAAATAAGAATTTGTTCTTAATTAACTGACTTGCCTAGTTAAATAAAGGTTAAATAGAAAATAAATAAAATAATTGTGGCTATATCCAGTACTTTAAGTGAAATTCATTCAACTCCATCTTTCATCGAATCATATGGCTTATTCATCACAAAACCATTTGATGTTGCCAATTATTTTAATGATTACTTCCATCGTATTCATGCATAAAAAACKAATAGTGCTCGTTCCAATTTTGTAAAGTTAGTGTGGGAGACGTGGATTTTTTTKGGGATCAGTAATGACAAAGCTCCTGGCATTGTTAACTCAGATGGAACGCTACTGGGGATGGTAGCWKACTCTATAGCCACTCCTACAGTATATGTCATATCTTTAATCTGAGCCTAGAGGAAAGTCTTTGTCCTCAGGCCTGGAGGGAAGCCAAAGTAATTCCGCTACCCAAGATTGGTCAAGTGGCCTTTATCGATTCTAACAGCAGACCTATCATCTGTAAACAAATTAACAACAGACTTTCAGCAAGCTTATAGAGAAAGGCACTCACCATGTACAGCACTGACACAAATGATTGATTGGTTGAAATAAATTGATAATAAGATGATTGTGGGAGCTGTACTGTTAGATTTCAGCGCAACTTGTTATTCACCATAACTTGTTGAAAAAATGTATGTGTTATGGCTTTTCAACCTCTGTCATATCGTGGATTTAGAGCCATCTATCTAATAGAACCCAAAGGGTTTTCTTTAATGGAAGCTTCTCTAATGTCAAACATGTAAAGTGTGTTGTACCACAGGGCAGCTCTCTAGGCCCTCTGTTCTATTYTTGCCWCTGGMATTAAACAAAGCTGATGATTCAACCATATAAGCATCATTAACCACAGCTAATGAAGTCACTGAAACCCTTAACAAAGAGTTGCAGTCTGTTTTGGAATGGATGGCCACTCATAAACTGSTCCTGAACATCTCTAAAACCTAGAGCATTGTATTTGGTACAAATCATTCCCTAAGTTCTAGACCTAAGCTGACTCTGGTGTGGCTGTTGAACTTGTTGAGGAGACTAAATTACTTGGCGTTACCTTAGATTGTAAACTGTCATGGTCAAAACCTATAGAATCAATGGTTGTAAAGAGTCTGTCCGTAATAAAGAGATGCTCACCGCACGCCAAAAAGCAAGTCCTGCAGGCTCTAGTTTAGTCGAACCTTGATTAGTGGGCGGCAGGTAGCCTAGTGGTTAGAGAGTTGGACTTGTAACCGAAAGGTTGCAAGATCGAATCCCCGTAGCTGACAAGGTAAACATCTGTCGTTCTGCTCCTGAACAAGGCAGTTAACCCACTGTTCCTAGGCTGTCATTGTAAATAAGAATTTGTTCTTAACTGACTTGCCTATTTAAATAAAGGTAAAAAATAAGGAAAGACCTAGTTAAGCTACAGCTGGGCGGCAGGGCGGCACCTCTTGCTCTTCATTATAAATCAGAGGGMTGAATTTAATTGTTATACATTTACAAAAATTATACATATACAAAAAGTCTCTTGTATCACTTTTTCTTAGAAACATTGTGTTGAAAATATTCTAAGAGGCAGGGATGGGATGATTATAATATATCAGAAATATATAGGCTATTCATCTCATATAATGCAGTCTGAGGATGTTAGCGTCTCTCCTTAGAAACGGGCTTCAGAGGAAAGCAGTATGAGGATTGAGAAACCCATGTGCCTAGACTGACTTAACCTACTGAGCCCAATTAAGCCAATGTCTTTTTATCCACCAACGGCACTGAATTAAATCAGCTCTTGATGTATCTTGTCTTCCGATGCATAAATCTATCTCTCACTCTGATCACACCCAAATCTGACAACACAAAGTACATGCAAGTGAACAAGCATCATGGAAGATGTGTCATTCTTTCGCTCCCTGCCGCTTGTTTTCAATCTCAGCATCCTATCATTCAAATGTCTCTGCTATATACAGTACTTGTGAGACTCATATTAAGGTTTGATGAATATTATAGGGAATGAAGGGAATAGGGAGAAGCAAGTGACAGGTGAGTAAAAGGGAGGTGCTGTTGTGACAGGGGTTAGGCAGCAGTTTAGCCAGGGTTAAGACMTCTCTCTCTCTATGAGCTAAATGACCATCTCTGGTCGGTGTTGTTCTAATAGTTCTTAGTGGTCATCTCCTGAGGCAGGGTAATAGATGACTTTCCTCTTACGGCTCCGTTGACTGTCCTCACCCCTCCCCTGGTCGCCCCGGTGATGCCAAAACGAGGTGCCACACCCGCCTCACTTTGAATTTACGACTTGTTTAAATTGTGCTCCTTCTCCAAAGGGACCTGCTGAGCCCAGGAGGGGAGTAATTGTTAGTCTAGAGGTAGTCATAAATCAAAACATTTCTTTCTCTCTCTCCTCATTATCTGTTACCGCTCTGCTTTTGCTGCACAATTCCTGAGACTTACCAGAACTGTAGGCTATACAGTCTTCCTTCCTCCCCAAAGACTGAAACCTGTCTTCTTCTGAAAGATGGGAGTTGAAAAGACTCTTCAAAGCTGTGATTGATTTCCTCATTCTTCCATGGTCTATTGCAGGCAGCTACAGGTTGACAGCCACGGTGGACGAATTGCTCTCCGACTGTGTCTTAATTGAGCCGAGTGCTGGTTTTGTTTTGCTGCTGGTGTGTTTTGTTACATTCAATTGAAAAGTCAACCGTGCCACTAGGCCTCCTAATAAGTCTTTCTCTCTCTCTCTCTCTCCTCAGAACCAAGATGCAAAGGCAGTCCTCTATGACAGCCAACCTGGTGAGTCTCATTGATTATTCCCCATTCAGCTAGAAATGGTTCAATAGAAAGGACCACTTTTAAAGTTGCAGTAAGTAGGAATTGATTTAGCTGTTTGCTAATCTAATCTTCTGAAATGTCTCACTTGATTCAACCTATATTGCATACATTATGATTGCACTGAACAATACCTATTTACCTGTTGTTATAAGACAATGTAGTACAAAAGGAAAGTGAAACAAYGGAACTGCCCACTTCCTGAATCAGAAGCCCATTGGGGGTGAAAATGAAAACCAAACCCAATTGCAATCCCTAGCAGAGTTAGACAAACAACTGGGCAGTGAAATAAGAAAACAAGTTGCTGCTAGCCTAGCAGGGGCTGCTCCAATCCCTCCCCAGCCCATAACACAAATACCTGAATGATCAGATTTCAACCTAATTCTGAAATCAGATGTCAAAGAACCACCACTTCAGGGGTGATTGCACAGACCGGTGCACAGTGACTGAATGGCAAGAAATGATGCAAGCTTACTTGAAAAAGAAGGGATGCACTATATCAGAACAGGGGCAAGAGATACAGGACAGACTAATGGGGCGGTCTAAAGACATAGTCAGAATTGGGCACCGTGGAAACCCCCTCGTTAATATAAACAGAGACCCTGAAGCCATATACAACATCCTGAGCGGCACTTTGGAGGGAGTCTAATCCACAATTCCATTAGGATACTTCTATGAAACCTTACCAAGACAGTCAGGGAGCTGCTTGGATTATTGGGTCAGACTGAACAAAGCAATTGACATTGCCAATGAGTGCTTGCAAAGACAGGGAAAAAGAGTGGATGATCCAGGTCATGAGGTGACAATGTTTCTAATACACTAGCCTGACCCATCACTATACGTGCACTAATAGTGATCAGGCTTCATTGAACAAAGTGATTTCTCTCCTGGAAAAGTTTCTCTCAAACAGGAACATTTCACTGTTACGGACAATTTATGTTTCACGAGAGCCCAAGCAATTCCCCAGTGTTTTCCCAGATCAAGTATGAAGACATTGCACACCTCTAGTCAGAACAGGCCTTGCACAAACTTCCCCCCCCTGGCACATTTTCTGGCTTGCGCCCACATTGCCTTCATTGTTGTTTTCCTTACAAATAATAACTTTGCACATGTGTGCGTTCCTATCAAAGTAAGTGCCTTTTTTTCTGTATATCGTGTTGTCGTTTCTACTGTGGCATACTGAATGCTACATTCAAAAAGTATTCAGACCTCTTTACCACATTTTGTTACTTTAGTCTTATTCTAAAATTGATTAAATAGTTTTTCCCCCTCATCAATCGACACACAATACCTCATAATGACAAAGCAAAAAACRTTGTTTTTTTTTATTTGCAAATGTATAAAAATAAAAATCTGAAATAACATTTAAATAAGTATTCAGACCCTTTACTCAGCACTTTGTTGAAGCACCTTTGGTAGCGATTACAGCCTAAAGTCTTCTTGGGTATGACGATACAAGCTTGGCACACCTGTATTTGGGGAGTTTCTCCCATTCTTCTCTGCAGATCCTCTCAAGCTCTGTCAGCTTGGATTGGGAACGTCGCTGCACAGCTATTTCCAGGTATCTCTGGAGATGTTCGACCGGGTTCAAGTCTGGGCTCTGGCTGGGCCACTCAAGGACACCTGCGTTGTCTTGGCTGTGTGCTTAGGGTCATTGTCCTGTTGGAAGGTGAACCTTTGCCCCAGTCTAAGGTCCTGAGCCCTCTGGAGCAGGTTTCATCAAGGAACTGTCTGTGCTTTGCTCTGTTCATCTTTCCCTTGATCCTGACTAGTCTCCCAGTTCCTGCCGCTGAAAAACATTCCCACAGCATGGTGCTGCCACCACCATGCTTCAACGTAGGGATGGTATTGGCCAGGTGATGAGCGGTGCCTTGTTTCCTCCAGACGTGATGCTTGGCATTCAGCCCAAAGAGTTCAATCTTGGTTTCATCAGACCTTGATAATCTTGTTTCTCATGGTCTGAGAGTCCTTTAGGTGCCTTTTGGCAAACTCCAAGTGGGCTGTCATGTGCCTTTTACTGAGGAGTTGCTTCCATCTGGCCACTCTATGATAAAGGCCTGATTGGTGGAGTGCTGCAGAGATGGTGGTTCTTCTGGAATGTTCTCCAATCTCCACTGTCAACTGTGGGACCTTTATATAGACAGGTGTGTGCCTTTCCAAATCATGTCCAATCAATTGAATTTACCACAGGTGGACTCCATGATGGTGCAGGAGGGGATGGCTGCCGTTTTACGGGCTCCTAACCAACTCCTAACCAACTGTGCTATTTTGTGTTTTTTCACATAGTTTGAAACTTATTTTGTACATAATGTTTCTGCTACCATCTCTTATGACAGGAAAGAGCTTCTGGATATCAGAACAGCGATTACTCACCTTGAACTGGACAAAGACTTTTCTGTATTGAGTTGGACGCGAAGGATATACTCCTTCTCAGAGACCAGGCCCAAATCCCTGTCATTTGCATGAAGAAAATATGGAAATACAGGGGGCGGAGATCAGGGTGCCTTGTGAGAATTCGTCGGCGAATGGATAAGCCGCCTCTACCATCTGTTCTATTGGCCAATGTGCAATCACTGCAGAATAAACTGGATGATCTCCGTTCGAGACTATCCTACCAACGGGACATTAAAACTGTAATATCTTATGTTTCACCGAGTTGTGCTGAATGACGACACAGATCATTTACAGTTTGGCTGGGTTTTCCGTGCATCAGCAGGACAGAAACGCTACGTCTGGTAAGACGAGGGGTGGGGGTGTGTCTATTTGTTAATAACAGCTGGTGCGCAATGTCTAATATTAAGGAAGTCTCTCAAGGTATTGCTCGCTTGAGGTAGAGTACCTAATGATAAGCTGTAGACCACACTATCTACCAAGAGAGTTTATCTGTATTTTTTGTAGCTGCCTATGTACCACCACAAACCAGTGCTGGTACTAAGACCTCATTCAACGAGCTGTATAAGGCCATAAGCAAACAAGAAAATGCTCATCCAGAAGCGGTGCTCCTAATTGCCGGGAATTTACTGTAGGCAAACTTAAATCCTTTTTACCTCATTTCTACCAGCATGTCACATGTGCACTAATCCGGACGCCTGTAAGAAATTCCGCTATGCCCTCAGACGAACAGGCAAAGTGTCAATACAGGACTGAGATTGAATCCTACTACACCGGCTCTAACGCTCATTGGATGTGGCAGGGCTTGCAAACTATTACAGACTACAAAGGGAAACCCAGCTGCGAGCTGCCCAGTGACGAGAGCCTACCAGTTGAGCTTAATGCCTTTTATGCTCGCTTCGAGTCAAGCAACACTGAAGCATGCATGAGAGCACCAGCTGTTCCGGACGACTGTGTGATCACGCTCTCCCTAGCCGATATGAGCAACACCTTTTAAACAGGTCAACATTCACAAGGCCGTGGAGCCAGACGGATTTCCAGGACGTGTACTCAGAGCATGTCCGGACCAACTGGCAAGTGTCTTCACTGACATTTTCAACCTCTCCCTGACTGAGTCTGTAATACCTACATGTTTCAAGCTGACCACCATCCTTGTGCCCAACAAAACGAAAGTAACCTGCCTAAATGACTACCGCCCCGTAGCGCTCACATTGGTAGCCATTAAGTGCTTTGAAAGGCTGGTCGTGGCTCACATCAACAGCATCCTCCCGGATACCCTAGACCCACTCCAATTTGCATACCGCCCCAACAGATCCACAGATGACGCAATCTCAATCGCTCTCCACACTGCCCTTTCCCACCTGGTCAAAAGGAACACCTATGTGAGAATGCTGTTAATTGACTACAGCTCAGCGTTCAACACCATAGTGCCGACAAAGCTCATCACTAAGCTAAGGACACTGGAACTTATCACCTCCCTCTGCAACTGGATCCTGGACTTCCAGATGGGCCGCCCTCCGGTCGTAAGGGTAGGCAACAACACATCTGCCACGCTGATCTTCAACTCGGGGGCCGCCTAGGGTTGCGTACTTTGTCTCCTCCTGTACTCCCTGTTCACCCACGACCGCGTGGCCAAGCAAGACTCCAACACCATCATTAAGTTTTCTGACAACACAACAGTGATAGGCCTGATCACCAACAACGATGAGACAGCCTATAGGGAAGAGGTCAGAAACCTGGAAGTGTGGTACCATGACAACAACCTCTCCATCAACATGAACAAGACAAAGGAGCTGATCGTGACCTACAGTAAAACGAGGGCTGAACACGCCTCCATTCACATCAACGGGGCTGTAGTGGGTCGAAAGTTTCAAGTTCCTTGAGGTCAACCTCACCAACAATCTATCATGGTCTAAACACACCAAGACAGTCGTGAAGAGGGCACGAAAACACCTTTTCCCCCTCAGTAGACTGAAAAGATTTGGCATGGGTCCCCAGATCCTTAAATAGTTATACAGCTGCACCATTGAGAGCATCCTGACTGGTTGCATCACCGCCTGGTATGGCAACTGCTCAGCATCCGACCATAAAGTACTACAGAGGGTAGTGGGTATGGCCCAATACATCACTGGGGCCAAGCTTCCTGCCATCCAGGACCTATATACTAGGCGGTGTCAGAGGAAGGCCCAAAAATGTGTCAGACTCAAGTCACCCAAGTAATAGACTGTTCCCTCTGCTACCGCACAGAAAGCGGTACCGGAGCGCAAAGTCCAAAAGKCTCCTTAACATCTTCTACCCCCAAGCCTGAACAATTAATCAAATGGCCACCCGGACAATTTACATTTACACCCCTCCCCCCATCTGTTTTTGCACTGCTGCTAGTCACTGTATATTATCTATGCATAGTCACTTTACCCCTACCTACATACAAATTACCTTGACTAACCTGTACCCCACATTGACTCGGTACCGGTACCCCCTATATATAGCCTCGTTATTGTATTGTGTTACTTTTTACTTTCGTTTATTTAGTAAATATTTCCTTAACTCTATGTCTTGAACAGCAATGTTGGTTAAGGGCTTGTAAGTAAGCATGTGACCAATAAAATTTGATTTGTATTTGTTTTTTAAATTTGTAATAGATTTGCAAACATTTCTAAAAACCTGTTTTCGCTTTGTCGTTATGGGGTATTGTGTGTAGATTGATGATTATTTAATTTTTTCCGTTTTAGAATAAGACTAACCTAACGTAACAAAATGTAGAAAAAGTGAAGGGGTCTGAATACTTTCCGAATGCACTATATGTAAAGAGCATAATGTAATTACTTTTTTATTTACTTGTTTTCAAGTTCTGGTGACAAATAATGCATTCCGGTTCTTGTATAGATTGTAATGGACACACATAATGTGTGTAAAATACCTTTTTGAAGGTTGTACTGGTTATGATGAGCTAATGCTAAGGTATTTGCCAGTTGTGTGTGGCACCATGTTTATTGAAATCATACAACGAATTCTGGTTGTCACGTAAGCGTCTGTCAGACCAAAGATGTTATAAAACAGTTCACTCGACTCACTTATGGTGCTTTCAAGAAAGTTCTGGGGACTCTGGAATACACTGGGGACTCTGGAAAAATACAAATCATGACATCAGTGATCTTCACGTCAGAAAGGAAGTTCTAGAAAGAGGCCCGAGTTCCCGAGTTGGATGACCGTAAATAAATATTTTTCCCAGTCGGAGCTCGTTTTTCCAGAGTTCCCAGTTGTCTTGAATGCACTGAAGTCAGAGATTTGCCAGTTGTTTTGAATGCGGCATCAGAATCTAACTATGGTACCTCAGGGTTGCCAGATCAGACCCCCTTTCCAGGGGTTTTATTTTTATTTAGCATATAAACTTTTCCTGTGTTGGCCCTCATTCATTGATCAATYCCCTATCATAGTAATATTTCCTGAATCACACCCCCCCCATGATACCTACCCCATTTCTACCCCCCATGGACTTGAAAACCCCCCTCAAATGAAATTAACCTCCCTAAAATGGTTTCATCCCTGTTTAGCTTTCGCGCTACTGTTAGGCTAGGTAATAGGCTTGTATAACTGTAGTGACGAGTCTTGCACTAAGATGCAGTGCCTTAGACCGCTGCGCCAATCGGGAGCCCGGTTCTTGTATACACTGTAACTGTAAGTACATCAAAGATTTGTAATATGTGACCCGTTTCAGGAAACTAGGTGTATGTCACAAGTCACAACTTCACAGTAGAGCCACTTTAACGTTATTTTTCTATTTTTATCTAAATGCGTTTTTTGGCAGAAATGCCTTCTGGAACTTGTGAACTTTCATGTGCCTTACTAACAAACTTGTATGCCATCTGTAAATACGAATACCATTTGTTAAATTACGAGCCTTGTTGATTAAGCCACAGTTAAAGAGGCAACCTTCCCACTAGCCATGATTGGCTGAGATACTGAGATGGCTGGACATGCTGAGAGAGGAGTTTGGATTGGTCTGCCATATAGAGGGCTTCTGTCTATTTGAGCTGGTCAGTCTGTGTTGGTAATCCTGTTGAAAACGGCTTTTTTTAATGTATTGTGTAGTGGAGCTGCGTAAGTGTTGCTCTTTACTTTCTGGAGGATCAAGTTTTGAAATCAGTGGAATTAKGGAAGGATAGCTTAGGAGATGGAGAAAACACCTGTCTCCGGATTACATCTTCAAACTAAGGGCAACCGTGGTATGGCATTCCTGACAGGAGACGCGTCTATCAGGCATGATGATATATACAGATAAGATTGTCTAGCGTTAACTAGCTACATTTTATTGATATTATTGTTTCTAATATTGATAGAAAGTGGTTTCATTTCAAGCTAAAGTGTACTGTTAGCTAGCTAGCTAACGTTAGCTGGCTGGCTCCCTAGCTGACGTTATTATTTGTTTCCCAGAGTCGTTTGTTTTTCTAGTTAGAGCCTAATGTTAGCTAGCTAACATTGAACCTGGCTGGTTAGTTCCCAGCGCTGTGGCATTGTTGCCACTTTGTTCAATGTTGTTTAACTAGCTGGCTGGCTTGTTAGCTAACGTGACGTGTGTGATCTTGAACGTTGTTTATCTAGCTAGGTTCATTGTTTACCTAGCTAGCTAGCTATATGACTTAAGCTAAAGTGTACCGTTAGCTAGCTAGTTAACAKTAGCTGGCTGGCTCCCTAGTGGATGTTATTATTAGTTTCCCAGAGCTGTTGTTAGCTAGCTAGGTAAACAAATCATCGGCCAGAGCGTCGAGAGCGAAACGAGATGTGTGGGGCTTAAGCTTAAGATGGTGTGAATGATG
Organism: Salvelinus sp. IW2-2015; assembly: GCF_002910315.2. Taxonomy (NCBI): domain Eukaryota; kingdom Metazoa; phylum Chordata; class Actinopteri; order Salmoniformes; family Salmonidae; genus Salvelinus; species Salvelinus sp. IW2-2015. Next base: position 2,295,682 of record NC_036862.1, on the reverse strand, counting down.
CTGAATGGTTTTAGGCAAAGAAGAGCTCGTCACTAGATACCAAAACATTCAAAGGATATTTTCTCAAAAGTGAGTTTTAGTTTATCAACTTTCAAAGCAGAATTACTTTCCCATTGTTCCTCAAAAATGCAGTGTATGTTATACAATTTTGTAGCTCTGTGTCTCTACTTTTATCCAATGTAAAAATCACAATTTCAAATTTTTCTACATAAGACCAAATCCAGGTGGTGAGTCACACATGCTGAAAAGTGGACAAACTAAGTAAATGATCACAATTGTAGAACTTCAAGCTCTGATAGACAGTGGGTCCATGACCTGCACGTTAAGTGTCAGCTGACGAAACACTTCTGAGATCTAACGTGATAAAACCAGAGTCTAGAAAGCCAAGTTATTGTAGGCTGTGGGGGCAAACTGGCACAGCCAAAGTGTAAATATGACTTGAACATTGATCTTTTAGATTTCGAGATGGCAGTGTCTGTTTTAGTTGTACCTGGACAGACAGTTGGATTGAACACCATAAAACACATGAAATCTCTGAAGCTGGAAACACTTATCTACCTCACTAGCTTTAAGCACTAGCTGTCAGAGCAGCTCACAGATTACTGCACCTGTACATAGCCTATCTATAATTTAGCTCAAACAACTATCTCTTCCCCTACGGTATTTAGTTATTTATTTTGCTCCTTTGCACCCCATTATTTATTTTTCTACTTTGCACATTCTTCCACTGCAAATCTACCATTCCAGTGTTGTACTTGCTATATTGTATTTACCTCGCCACCATGGCCTTTTTTTGCCTTTACCTCCCTTATCTCACCTCATTTGCTCACATTGTATATAGACTTATTTTTTCTACTGTATTATTGACTGTATGTTTTGTTTATTCCATGTGTAACTCTGTGTTGTTGTATGTGTCGAATTGCTATGCTTTATCTTGGCCAGGTCGCAGTTGCAAATGAGAACTTGTTCTCAACTAGCCTACCTGGTTAAATAAAGGTGAAATAAAAAAATAATTAAAATGATGCAACAGGTTAAGAAAACAAATTGGTATTGGGACAGCTTCTCCAAACCTGCCAAAGGAGATTCACGTGGACTTTTACTCAGCATGCTAGCCAACRTGAACCGCTGGCACGGTGACAAAGATACCAGACAAAGTGGGAACTGTAATGCTCAAGCAGTGGGGCTCTCATGCCTCAGCTTGAACTTTTAGTCTGGGGAAAACTGAAAGAAAGGTGCCTCTATCAGTTGGTAGTACTGTAGTCGTAGAGGCCACTACAGTGTCGTGACATGACTATCATTAATGAGATGACGGCAGGTTATCAAATCAATTAACTATATTTAATTATTACGTGATTGCTAATGAGTTAATTGTTACATGATTAATTTGATCTTGGGGCACCACGGCAAAGGTTTGTTTAATGAGTTACCTTTTCCCAAATTAACTCAAGAATATAGCTGAATATTTCGTTATCATACCAGTCATCCATTAATCATTATTACCTCATATCAGTCTCATTCTGAAAGTCTTTGACTTCATAAATCTGCACAAACCCTAGTTTATAATGGTGATTCAGCGATACACAAATTGGCTTAATTTTTTATTTACTAACTAAATAATCACACAGAAATACATAAACACACACAGTATAGGTTGAATTGATTRCTAACATAATATAATGAAAAGTCCCTGGTGGACTAACCCAGTATGACGGCTTGTTACATAATGAAAGGGTTGGGGAAAGAAAGAGCGGGAGAAGGAGAGACAAAGGAATTCAACTATCATACATACAGTTGAATAATACTCTCATCRTAAATATGGATATTTAGCACCCTAACAACCGCTCATTTGGATTTAGAAATGCAACATATATTTACGCTTATATGTCTTTGTCTGTTGTCTCTCTGAAACCACTCGATCCGTCTGTGACGAATAGTTTGACAGAAAGTMTCTGGTTGTGTAAGTTTCTAGTTGTTCACAAGAGGTCACAATGTCCTCAGTTGTAGTAGGCTTCTTTGTCTCTGTTCGTTGGAAGAGGTACACATGCGGTGGTCTTGGTCAAGTTTACTAAAGTACTTAAACAGCTGCAGACTGAATGTTCCGATATATTCTTGATCTTCTTCACTCGAGWGTTTGAGTCTTAACATTTTCTGGTTTGGTAGTTTTAAACCATTTCARCGTATTCAGCTCGCGCTGCACGTATACTGGTCTTGTAGTTTTAAACCATTTCAACATGTAGCCTCCGCTCCCTTTCTGGTCCGGTATGTTAATTCCTTTTAAGCACTCGCCTTGGAGGGCGGTTTCATCACGTTGCCACAATGTCTGTGCTCACGTGGGTGTACATTCATGCACATACTACTTCTGTGCTCACGTGGTAACTGACTGCTAGAGCTTACATGAAAAATAATTATCCTCTAGAAGGCTAAAATCCCATTTCATCAATACCCCTCACTCATTCATGGCTTTGGATCAAAATAAATAAGTACCAACATTCTTTCTGATAGTCTTTAATAATGAAATGTTTTGGTTATCCTGACCTGGACACCATGTATTATAATCTCTAAAAGGAAAAATATTACCACCGTCTCTTATGCATGTCATTTTACAGATTTTCCCTAACGAAAAATGCCCCTTTAGATATTAATTTAGATTACTCCAATCCTCTAAATGTAATTATTGGCGGAAATCCATGAAAATAGTTGGGAAGAGATTTTCGATGGCACATTGTTTATGAATTGACACGCAATTTTCCGTTCCTCCTGAAAGCGCAAACAGTCAAATGCCTTCTCTCCGTCGCCCACACACACTTTAAACATTTGGATAATAAAGCATTTAAAGGCTGACATTGGTTGATTTTATGCATTCATGAATTAAATCGCTTTAGCTGACATGTTGCGGTTCATCTATTTATATAATGAATATGAATTCGGAGGGCAGAAATTATTACATTTTAAAGCATTAGACCTCTCACTAAAGGCGTCAGTCTTTAAGTTATACTTAAATCCGAACTGGTTGGAGATTGTAAGAGTACATGGCCATAAAGCCTAGATCATTTTTCAAGCGGTTCAAACATTCATAGGTGACCAGCAGGGTCAAATATTATAAACAGTGGTTATAGAGGGTGCAACTGGTCAGCACCTATGGAGTAAATGCTAGTTGGCTTTTCGTAGCCAAGCATTCAGAGGTCAAGACAGCAAGTGCGTGTACATGTGCGAGAGAGAGAGAGGATCGAAACACACACGGTAACCCGTGGAATATAAGAATAAGATAAGAATGTCAGTTTAATATGCAGTGCAGATCACCTCCTATTACCCTTCTCAGAGTTTTAAGAATTGTGTGTTCAATTATTAGTGACATTGTGGCATTTAAAGCATATTGACGATAGAAGCAATAGGATTTGAAGCAATAGCCTACCCGCCTGTGGTCAACTATTTCAGTACTGTTTCGTACTGCTCTGAGACAAGCATGGTCTTGATAAATCAATGAGATTTTTATTTTCACTGAATCTCTGTTTGGGTATTGGTTAGACTAGAATTAGGGTGTGGAAATGTTAGGATTCTTTTGCCCTTAGTACTGTCTACTTCCGACCGGTCACTTTGTACAGCGCCATATTTTCCTAACGGAAACCCTGAGGGTTTTGTTTTTCTTGGAGAAACACCATAATATTAATCAAATTAACATGTCTTCAAATCAATCCCATATACTATGTTCTTGAATTTYTTTTAAATTTTAAATTTTTAAATTTTTATTTAACTATTTAATAATAAAAAAAGGTTTTAAATTCTCTACTACCGCCAATATTAAAAAGTCAAATGTTTCTCAAATATCCCCTCTGGTGGTCAAACTAGCACAAACTAGCATTAATGGCTGACACTTAAATAACGTGCCATAGAATTCTGCGGCAGCCCGCAAGGTGTGCTGCAGTATGATGCCATCACAGACCATTTTATGAAGCTGGCACACGCGTTTCCTTGCCCGAACCAGACAGCAAAGGTAGTTACTGGGACGTTATGGAACCAGTTATTCTGTGTCTATGGTTTTCCCCAGTGGATCCACTTAGACAAAGTAGCGAACTTTGCGACACCCTTAACCTCTGAATTGCTACAAGTGTCAAGAGTCAAAAAGTCCCATACCATTCCATATCATCCTATGGGCAATGGTCAGATGGAAAGATTCGACCTCACGTTCAGTAACATGATCCAGTCATTGCCAGCGAGAGCAAAAGAAAGAAGGCCCCAGATGATAGACGCTCACCTTCTTGTAGAACTCTACCAAACATGAAACGGCAGGATTCACGCCATTCTACCTGATGTTCCACGGCTACCAGTGGACATTGTATTTGGAAGCACATTAAGGAACGAAGACGTGTTGACTCATGACGAGTATGTTGAATCGTTCCAAAAGTACCTGCGAAAGAGGCTGTCAGGATCGCCCAAGTCGACACCACTGATGCTCAGAAAAAGCAAGGCAGTATAGCAAGAGCGTGAAAGGTACTACCCTGGAGATTGGAGATTCAACAGTCTACTGTATGTCATCACATGGAAATACCCCTGTGTACATCTACAGAGTCAAAGATCCTACTAATAAGAAGAGTAAGATAGTTCATTGAAACATCATACTGCCAGTGAATTTCCTGCTGGTGTGACAAACAGACGAGGTGTCCACRATCGCATCTACTGCTTCAGARGAGGACATAAACGCAGAAAGCATTGACAAAAGACTGCTGCCTGGATTCTCAATGGCCAGAACCCTGAGGGGCCCACGGAAACTGAAGCCCCAAGATGGAGTGGGGCCTCAACCAGAAGCTATGGATTACAGGCAACATTCGGGCACTGAGCTAAAGGGTAGAGCTGCCGCTTTCAAGGTGCGAGACTCTAACCCGGAAGCTTACAAGAAATCCTGCTATGCCCTGCAACGAACCATCAAACAGGCAGAGCGTCAATACAGGGCTAAGATTGAATCATACTACACCGGCTCCGACGCTCGTCTTATGTGGCAGGGCTTGTAAACTATTACAGACTACAAAGGGAAGCACAGCCGCAAGCTGCCCAGTGACACGAGCTAAGTCACTTCTATGCTCGCTTCGAGACAAGCCATACTGAGGCATGCATGAGAACATCAGCTGTTCTGGATGACTGTGTGATCACGCTCTCCGTAGCCGACGTGAGTAAGACCTTTAAACAGATCAACATACACAAGGCTGTGGGGCCAGACGGATTACCAGGAAGTGTGCTCCGGGCATGCCCTTATTCCCCATAGGGTTTTTTGTGAGACGTCCTGTAGTGTGGGAGAGATGAAATCCTCTCCCAGCTGTGTAGACATACAGTGCATTCGGAAAGTATTCAGATCCCTTCCCACATTTTGTTACATTACAGCCTTGTTTTACATTACAGCCTTATTCTAAAATGGATTAAATAGTGTTTTCCCCTCATCAATCTACACACAATACCCCATAATGACAAGGCAAAAACTTTTTTGTTGTTGATTTTTTGCAAATGTATAAAATAAAATATCTGAAATTTCACATTTACGCAAGTATTCGGACACTTTAATCAGTACATTGTTGAAGCACCTTTGGCAGCACAAAATGTGGAAAAAAGTTGAGGGGCCTGAATACTTTCCGAATTGGTCCTGTGAAAGGACACTATGGTGCGGAAACCCTGGAAAGTTAAATGAACCCAATAGATCTTTGCACTTGTTCGCCATTCAATGGAGTCCTCCTCTTGTTCATTTGATGGCTGCAGACATTTCATAAGTGGAGCGAGTGGAGGGATCAAATGTTCACCTTTTATGCTTGAGATCTCTAATACAATTGCTCCGATGAGGGTAGGTCTCCAGGAAGCTGCCAAGGAGTTTTGGAGGGGGAACTCTGGCCGTCTGCCGGCTTGCTCACTCAACTGGGTCGGAAACAAAAGAAGAAGAAAGCAACTTTATAATGCCCTAATTTGGCACTTTAGCCGAGTGGAAACGCACACAGACACTGTTATCTGAACAAATCAAGCTATCTGGCACTTCCATTGTTATTTGCTCTGTCACACCAGGGAGTCTAAGCTAGTCTGAAAGCGAAGGATATTGTTTGTGGGGTTGGAATTCGAGAAACTGCTAATTGCAGGGGCACAACTTTCACTGGGGATGGGGGGGGGGGGTCATGTCCCCTCCACATTCTGAAATTGCATTTTTGTCCCCCCCCAGTTTTATCATTGCAATGTGACACAAAAAGCGGCAAAGGTGTGCTTTAGGAGCGGTTGGGTAGGCTGTTTGGAGTGTTCAGACAATTYGGATTTAGGACCGCATGGACACCACAGAGCGGGCTGACAGGCTGTGTGAAGGCAAAGCTTCTGGAAGGCTGGCTGGACCAGCACGGGGGAGTTGAGCATACAGTGAGGGGAAAAAGTATTTGATCCCCTGCTGATTTTGTACGTTTGCCCACTGACAAAGAAATGATAAGTCTATAATTTTAATGGTAGGTTTATTTGAACAGTGAGAGACAGAATAACAACAAAAAAATCCAGAAAAACGCATGTCAAAAAAATCTTATAAATTGATTTGCATTTTAATGAGGAAATAAGTATTTTGACCCCCTCTCAATCAGAAAATATTTCTGGCTCCAGGTGTCTTTTATACAGGTAACGAGCTGAGATTAGTAGCACACTCTTAAAGGAGTGCTCCTAATCTCAGTTTGTTACCTGTATAAAAAGACACCTGTCCACAGAAGCAATCAATCAGATTCCAAACTCTCACCATGGCCAAGACCAAAGAGCTCTCCAAGGATGTCAGAGACAAGATTGTAGACCTACATAAGACTGGAATGGGCTACAAGACCATTGCCAAGCAGCTTGGTGAGAAGGGTGACAACAGTTGGTGCGATTATTCGCAAATGGAAGAAACACCAAAGAAACTCTGTCAATCTCCCTCGGCCTGGGGCTCCATGCAAGATCTCACCTCTATCCACAGTAAAACGAGCGCCTTTTTTTGAAATATTAACTTTCACACATTAACAAGGCCAATACAGCAAATGAAAGATAAAATATTTGTGAATCCAGCCAACATGTCCGATTTTTAAAATGTTTTACAGCGAAAACACCACGTATATTTATGTTAGCTCACCACCAAATACAAAAAAGCACAGACATTTCTTTCACAGCACAGGTAGCTTGCACAAAATCCCCAAATAGAGATAGAATTAGTCACTAACCAAGAAACAACTTCATCGGATGACAGTCTTATAACATGTTATACAATAAATCTATGTTTTGTTCGAAAAAATGTGCATATTTCAGGTATAAAATCATAGTTTTACATTGCAGCTACAATCACAAATAGCACCGAAGCAGCTAGAACAATTACAGAGACCAACGTGAAATACCTAAATACTCATCATAAAACATTTTATGAAAATACATGGTGTACAGCAAATGAAAGATAAACATCTTGTGAATCCAGCCAATATTTCAGATTTCTTAAGTGTTTTACAGCGAAAACACAAATATAGCATTATATTAGCTTACCACAATAGCCAAAAATACAACCCATTTATCAGCAGCAAAAGTTAGCGATCGCAAAAAAACAGCAAAAGATATATAATTTTTCACTAACCTTGACAAACTTCATCAGGTGACAGTCCTATAACATCAGGTTATACAATACACTTATGCTTTGTTCGAAAATGGTGCATATTTAGAGCTGAAATCCGTGGTTATACATTGTGAAAACGTAGCAACTTTTTCCCAGAATCTCCGGATATATTTCTGACACTCACCTAATCTGACCAAATAACTCATCAAAACTTTACTAAAAAATACATGTTGTACAGCAAATGAAAGATACACTAGTTCTTAATGCAATCGCCGTGTTAAATTCTAAAAATAACTTTAGTACGACATACAGCTTACGTTATAGCGAGACAGCGCCTGCAATGAGGGCGGAAAATAGTACTAAACATTTTCCACAGAAATACGAAATACGAAATAACATCATAAATGGTTCCTACTTTTGCTGAGCTTCCATCAGAATCTTGTACAAGGGGTCCTTTGTCCAGAACAATTGTTGTTTGGTTTTAGAATGTCCTTTTCTCCTGTCGAATTAGCAACCAAAGCTAGCCAAGTGGCGCGAAGCTGTCCATCATCACCAAACGCAGAGAACGGAAAAAGCCAAAACTCAATAATCTGATAAAACTATATTGAAAAAACATACTTTACGATGATATTATCACATGTATCAAATAAAATCAAAGCCGGAGATATTAGCCGTCTATAACGAAAGCTTTTCAGAAGGCAATCCAGGGTTCCTTCCCGCGCCTTGCTGAACAAAGGAAATAGTGGTCACGTCATTCCAAGAGCTCTTATTCGACCTCAGATCAAGCTAGACACCCGATTCCACCTCTCACTGCCTCTTGACATCTAGTGGAAGGCGTATGAAGTGCATGTATATCCATAGATTTCAAGCAAATGAATAGGAAGGCCCTGGAACAGAGCCTCAATTTCAGATTTTTCACTTCCTGACAGGAAGTTTGCTGCAAAATGAGTTCTGTTTTACTCACAGATATAATTCAAACGGTTTTAGAAACTTGAGAGTGTTTTCTATCCAATAGTAATAATARTATGCATATTATTACTAGAATAGAGTACGAGGCCGTTTAAATTGGGCACGATTTTTTCCCAAAGTGAAAACAGCGCCCCCCTATCCCAAAGAAGTTAAGAACAAGTGTATCTTTAATTCTATGTAAAACATGTATCTTTATGATGAGTATTTCTGTTATTTGATGTGGCTCTCTGCAATTTCTCCGGATATTTTGGAGGCATTTCTGAACATGGCGCCAATGTAAACTGAGATTTGTGGATATAAATATGCACATTATCGAACAAAACATACATGTATTGTGTAACATGATGTCCTATGAGTGTCATCTGATGAAGATCATCAAAGGTTAGTGATAAATTTTATCTCTATTTCTGCTTTTTGTGACTCCTATCTTTGGCTGGGAAAATGGCTGTGTTTTTCTGTGGCTATGTACTGACCTAACATAATCGTTTGGTGTGCTTTCGCCGTAAATCCTTTTTGAAATCAGACATGTTGGCTGGATTCACAACATGTGTAGCTTTTATTTGGTGTCTTTCATGTGTGATTTCATGAAAGATAGATTTTTTGAGTAATTTATTTGAATTTGGCGCGCTGCATTTTTACTGGCTTTTGGCCAAGTGGGACGTTAGCGTCCCACATATCCCAGAGAAGTTAAAGACAACAAAGTCAAACTATTGGAGTGGCCATCACAAAGCCCTGACCTCAATCCCATAGAACATTTGTGGGCAGAACTGAAAATGTGTGTGCGAGCAAGGAGGCCTACAAACCTGACTCAGTTACACCAGCTCTGTCAGGAGGAATGGGACAAAATTTACCCAATTTATTGTGGGAAGCTTGTGGAAGGCTACCAGAAACGTTTGACCCAAGTTTAACAATTTAAAGGCAATTCTACCAAACACTAATTGGGTGTATGTAAACTGCTGACCCACTGGGAATGTGATGAAAGAATAAAAGCTGAAATAAATCCTTTTCTACTATTATTCTGACATTTCACATTATTAAAATAAAGTGGTGATCCTAACTGACCTAAAACAGGGCATTTTTGCTAGGATTAAATGTCAGGAATTGTGAAAACTGAGTTTAAATGTATTTGGCTAAGGTGTATGTAAACTTCCGACTTCAACTGTAGCTGGCAAGGAAACTACTGTTAAACTTCACAGAAAAAATACTAAACTAGTGTTTTTTTCGCAGTGCTGAGCTAGTATTGTAAYTGACATATAAAGTTAGCTAATGTTTTATCCCCTGTTGACTTAGGTGAATGAATAAGCTACACTAGCGAGTAGCTACCACAGCCAAGTCATCTCTTGACTCTAGTTATCTGTCAGATAGCGATATGAGTTGGCTATTATTAGTTTTACTGTTAATAAACAGCTGTGGTTTTGAACAGAATTTTTTTGTAGCCTTTGTTTTGTCCCTTTTCAGAAGTAAATGAATTTGGCTAGCTTTCGCCAGTTGATGTACCAATAGAGAGAGAGCTAGCCAAAAGTTGGCTAACGTTAGCTATTCTTTTTGCCTATATCATAGTAGACCTGAATCAAACGATGAACCCATCGGCCAAACAATTGATGATTTGATATTCTGACGTTTTTTCAGTGCAATGTGAGTTTTATTAGTATGGCAATGTAACGTTATTGATCTGTGAGTTTCCCTAGCTAATTACCTATTTTTCACACTGACAGTAATAAACAGCTGTAATGTTACAGGCTTCACTGTCATGATGCACAGTAGAGGTCTGCACGGGACCGATTTCTTCATCCCGCTCCCGCCCACACCCGCTGGCAAGAACTGGTCTCAAACCCAACCGCAGTCCCACAATGTTATTTTAGGCATATGTGACGCAACACACTTGCCAGCCATGGTCCCAGCAATGTTACACCTTATAAGTAATATCAAATGCGCAAAATCATCTTAAGAAATTAAATTACCAGAGATTCTGGGCAATATCAGCCAATATGCTATATGTAGTTTGAAGAGAGCAATGCTGGAGAGTTGCACTTTCTCTTGAGCTATTTTTACAGCCTACATTTTAGGAGTGGTARGGTTTTTAGATGGAGAAATATGGGTGATCAATATTTAGGCCTATGTCTAGGCAATGTAGTAAACTATAGTCTAATTATAGGCCTATTTAGGAAGTACATTTCCTTGGAAAGAGAACTGCGCTGTGCTTCTCTGCCCATGAATAGGCTATAGCCTACTTTATTTAATTGAGMCCATACGCGCACCTGATCTCGCAGGTATGGCTACTGAACTGGAAGCAGCAAGAATAACTACAGCGACACTTGCTATATTTAGCATAGGCCTATAGGATATAGCCTATCTTTTATGAGGACAATTTGCAGGCAAAGACAAATGAATGGGTAATCAATATTTATTAAAAATGAAAAAGGGCGTCGCTCGTTCACCATAGTAGTCTAACCTATTGTAAACTCAACAAAAAAAGATACGTCCCTTTTTCCGGACCCTGTCTTTCAAAGATAATTCGTAAAAATCCAAATACAGATCTTCATTGTAAAGGGTTTAAACACTGTTTCCCATGCTTGTTCAATGAACCATAAACAATTAATGAACATGCACCTGTGGAACTGTCGTTAAGACACAAACAGCTTACAGACGGTAGGCAATTAAGGTCACAGTTATGAAAACTTAGGACACTAAAGAGGCCTTTCTACTGACTCTGAAAAACAAAACAAAAAAGATGCCCAGGGTTTATGTGCCCGTATTGCCTTTTCCTTTTCAATTAGGATTACATTTTTTGATTGCACTTCGACTCACGTTGGTTGAGGGCCCTCCACTTCTTTCAATGATCAATATTTATTTACAGACAGTGTAGTAAACTACACTCTAATCATATTCACTTCAATTTGTATCGCGTTCAATCGGCAACATTGTAACAATTTAACATCATAATTACCGTAAATACTTCTGCTGGCCATTTTATCGTGTCGGCTACATGTCAGCAATGAAGGAAAGATGTACAAATAGGTAGGCTACATTGATAAAGGCTGAGTGAAATTGGCGTTCTGATTCTGTYCTATTTTTACTAGATGGGTTACAGTTTGTCAGAGTTGACTTTCCGTAGCAGGTTAGGATAACTTACGGTGCAGGTAAAGCGAATTAATGTAGCAGGTTAGGAGAATTAGATTAAGGTTATGAAAATGGTTCTGTTTAGCTAGAATGAAAAATGATTGAACTTTATTAGACGTCAATTTGACACAGTCTCCCATCTAGCCATGACCATTATGTCCGCGGTCAAGGCACACTGGCGGCGTCTAATCCACGACTGCCATTGGTTAGCTGTCTCACATGACCAACACACACACAGTGCCTATAGAAAGTCTACACCCCAATAATTTTTTACATATTGTTGTGTTACAAAGTGGGATTGAAATATGTTGACATGACAAGAAATTACAATTAAAAGTGAAAATAAAATTTTACAAATTAATATCTAATCTGAGAACATAGCAACCATGTTCTGTGTACGTTTGGTGGAACGTTGATGGGATATTCTAACCCACAGAGAACTGGATACATGAACATTCTTGCAACATTCTCATGAAACGTGTAACATTAATATCTTAAATTCTGGAAACATGGTAACCACGTTCTGGGTAAATTCTAATCGGAATTAAGGAGATGGTCTCTTGGAAACATTACTTGCACATCACAGGAACATGCCTATGAAATGATAGTTAATGACCTAATGAGACTCTCTAAATTTGTGAGAAAGTTTGTTGTTAACTGGGAGCTCACCGGTCCTGTCAAACAAAACTGTTCAAAGGAGCATGGTTCATGCTCTCTCTCTCCCTCAAATGCACACTGATCTGCATGTACAATCATCACAATAATACAGGAATAATTAACAAATCACTGCTAATATGCAGGAAGGTGCTTTTCCGTGAACCAAGGCTGGGATGACCATTTACTACCACGAGATTAGAACATATAACTGGCTGGTTAAGGACACTCCATTAAAACACGCCATACACATTCTGGGATGTTTGGCCGTTAGTTTTGTATTCAAGAAGGCAAGTTATATCTGCAGCAACTGGGGCAGTGTTGTTGTGTGTTCAGAACACAAGTTGCGTCCTAAATGGCACCCTATTCCATATACAGTGCATTCAGAAAGTATTCAGACCCCTTGACGTTTTCCACATTTTGTTACGTTACAGCCTTATTCTAAAATGGATTACATTGTTTCCCCCCCTCATCAATCTACACACAATACCCAGAATGGTGTACGTTTAGAAAAAAACACAGAAATATGACATTTACATACGTATTCAGCCCCTTTACTCAGTACTTTGTTGAAGCACCTTTGGCAGCGATTACAGCCTCGAGTCTTCTTGGGTATGACGCTATAAGCTTGGTACACCTGTATTTGTGGAGTTTCTCCCATTCTTCTCTGCAGATCCTCTCAAGCTCTGTCAGGTTGGATGGGGAGCGTCGCTGCACAGCTATTTTCAGGTCTCTCCAAACATGTTCGATCGGGTTCAAGTCCGGGCTCTGGCCGGGCCACTCAAGGAAATTCAGAAGACACTGCTGCGTTGTCTTGGCTGTGTGCTTAGGGTCATTGTCCTTCGCCCCATTCTGAGGTCTTGAGCGCTCTGGAGCAGGTTTTCATCAAGGATTTCTCTGTGCTTTGCTCCGTTCATCTTTCCCTCGATCCTGACTAGTCTCAGTCCCTAACGCCGAAAAACATCCCCACAGTATGATGCCACCACTACAATGCTTCACTGTAGAGATTGGGACAGGTTTCCTCCAGACATGACATTTGGCATTCAGACCAAAGAGTTCAATCTTGGTTTCATCAGACCAGAGAATCTTGTTTCTCATGGTCTGAGAGTCCTTTAGGTGCCTTTTAGAAAACTCCAAGCGGGCTGTGATGTGCCTTTTACTGAGGATTGGCTTCCGTCTGGCCACTCTACCATAAGGCCTGATTGGTGGAGTGCTGCAGAGATGGTTGTCCTTCTGGAAGGTTCTCCAATCTCCACAGAGGAACTCTGGAGCTCTGTCAGAGTGACCATCGGGTTCTTGGTCACCTACCTGACCAAGACCTTTCTCCCCCGATTGCTCAGTTTGGCCGGGCGGCCAGCAGAAGGAAGAGTTTTGGTGGTTTCAAACTTCTTCCATTTAGGAATGATGGAGGCTGTATTCTCATGGACCTTCAATGCTGCAGACTTTTTTTGGTACCCTTCCCCAGATCTGTGCCTCAACACAATCCTGTCTCGGAGCTCTATGGACAATTCCTTTGACTTCATGGCTTTGTTTTTGATCTGACATGCACTGTCAACTRTAGGACCTTATATAGACCGGTGTCTGCCTTTCCAAATCATGTCCAATCAATTAAATTTACCACAGGCGACTCCAGTGAAGATGTAAAATCATCTCAAGGATGATCAATGGAAATAGGATGTACCTGAGCTCAATTTCAAGTCTTACAGCAAAGGGTCTGCACATATTTCTTATTGGGGTATTGTGTCTAGATTGATGAGGAAAAATATGTATTTAATACATTTTAGAATAAGGCTGTAACTTCACAAAATGTGGAAAAAGTGAATGGGTCTGAGTACTTTCCGAATGCACTGTAATTGTATCTGTGTGGATCTCCTTTAGCGATTTGTAAGTGTGCTTATGGCCCTGAAGATAATTAGGCCAGGCTAAGCCTTGGCAGTGCTATCTATTGTTCTTCGAGCCAGCGGCCTCATATCCATGCTACTGTATGACAGGGAGCCAGCCCATGATGAGAGGTATCCTCCATGATGCCCTCCTAGGAGGCCCGCTCACAAGTTGCTGACAGAAACCTTATTGTAGGCTACACCACCAAAAGCTCTCCCCTAAAATATGTTGCAGCTTACAATAGTCTAACATGTTTCAACACACTATACATCAGGGCCACTGTGGGAGTACTTGTCAAAAGTGCTCGGCTGTGTGTGTGCCTCTCGGGGAAAAATCATACAAAGAAACCTCGCCTTTCGCCGCTCATGTCTTCCCACTCAGTTTGTCTCCTGTTTTTTTCCTGAACTCATCTGACCCGAGCTTTATTTCTTAGATCAAGGCATCACGCACTCCCACCAAACACAAAATATTAGAAACATTATCCCACACTAGTCTATTAAGGAAACACTCTCCCACTGTAYTTCCTCTGTGTTCTCTCTCTCGAACTATGCAGAAACATGCTGTGTCGGTACTAAGTGGCGATGATGTTGACTAGATCCACAGTGCTCTTAAAAGGCGTTGAGGTTTAAAGCAGATGATGGGAATGAGGATTTGGAATCTGTTAAAACTAAATAGCCTCTGGGTCCTGAATTATTGATGCAAAGTAGGGGGTTTAAAGCTGCCTTCAACACTCATTTGCTGAGTTGTCCACGGAGACCTGGACTGCAGCATTTATAATGAGTGTGATTAAAGTAGGCGTACAGACCCCTCTGAACTCCAGGAGTTGATTCTGCCCGGCTCTCATTCTGTGCCCATTACTCTCTGAGAATCGTAATAAGGACCTTGTTTTTTTTTYTCTCCCCAATAACGAGTCAGGGGGAGACTGACTCATTCTCTTTCTCTCTCCCAATCTCTCTCTCTTTCCTCCAGCTCCCGATCTCCCTCCTCTCCAGATCACGGAGAGATATTTATGACACTGACCTTTCCCGCCGTAAACTGAAAGTTAAACACACCACGCTTCTATTGATCCCTGCGCCGTGCAATTAAAACTCGGTATGAGTGGAAATCGTTTGCACTTTCTGTATGACACATGGGCCGGTGGCCTGCCAAAATGCCCCTATTGGAATATAAATTCTCTCCATGCGACTGAATCGAACCCTCAGCAGGCCTGAAAGTTGGCCATATTGAATTTGTACTTTTAGATATAATATCCCTTAGCGTCTGGGGATCGGTATTAGATTGTGGCGCTATCTGGCGTAACGGACACGCTTGAGCAGCTCAATTCTCTCCTGTGTGCCCCATCTCTTTGGAGCTCCCAATTGGATCCCTAGCAACAGAGAGAGACATGGAGTGGGTTTTTATGGCGAGAGATGGATAATTCCGGAGCGGGATAATTCCAAAGTGCCAACTGATGCAAGCCATCGGAACGCGGCATCTTCCTACACCGACCCAATCAGAGGCGAGGACGCGGGGCCCTCCGCTTATGGAAATCAGCTATTGACATCCTCCGTGTCTGTCTGYGCTGATGGCTACAATAGAGAGCTTTACATCTGCAATGACACATYTATTGTTCTCCACACAACACACCAATGGCCTCAACTGGTGCCAGTGGAGCTCTGTCCTTCTCAACAGAAGCCAACAGATGTAATTTGACAAAGATATCGGTCTCATTGAAATCACACGATTGATCTGCCTCGATCTTTCCCTTTCGGTGTATTGTCTATGCTTTGTGCAGTCAGAATTTTCCGGCAGGCTACACCGCTATAGCTGTAGCACAGTTAGTCATGCTATTTCAGCCCTTTTTCTTTTCCCCCCTAGTTGTGCTGCTGTGTGTGTTTAACCGCTCGCGGGGGGTGAAGTCGGGCCCTGAGCTGTGTGAAGGGTTAAACGCTAGTGAGCTGTAGTTAGGACTCCCACACCTGCAGCACTGATGGGGTGACCCCCCTCTCTCTACCCTCATGCTCCTCTGTTTCCTGTCCCCTCACCCCCTGCCATCCTGTCCCTCCCTGCTCAGTTGACACAAATCCATGTGTCAGTATGGATTTGTGTCAACGAGGTGACAGCACTGCAGGGCCAGGCAAGCACATGCACAAACACTATTTGTATGCTACATTTTAGCAAGCATGTGTGCCCACGCATGAACACAGACTTACTTTACAGTGCAGTCATGATCTGCTCTTGTGCACAGTCTACTGATCATCACCATAAACACACTTGGCTTTGCTTTTCTATCTTCTTCTTTCTGTCTATTTCTCTTTCTCTCACTCACACCCAGAGCGCATCGAGTATCAACTCTAACACACTCCACTGCCTCCACTGACCAGAGAGGGTGATTGTGTTTTTGCCATTTATCAGAGAGGGTGATATTGTAGGAAGGCTGGCTCCATGTGATGAGAAAAAGTATAGGAATGAAGAGGGGCAGAGCTTTCTGGTGTCTCCTTCCAGGCAATATATATATTTTTTATTTATGGACTACCCCCACATCCTGTAGAATGCAGAGCAAGAGGAAGAGGAGATCAACAAACAGACTCATATGCTCGCCAGCTCGGTGATCAGACAACGACCTGGCAAAATAAATAATCTGAATATGGTGTGAGGTTAACGACTGTGTGTGCGTGCGCGCGTCTGTCCGTGTGCGTGTTTGCTTGCGTGTGTTTGTGTGTCTGTGGTGTCTGTCCGTTTGAGTGTATGTCCGTGCGACCGCACAACCAGTGCCAAGGGACTCCACTATCTCCCTAGCCACCTTCTTTCCTCTTTAGCATCATTTCACACCCCTCTCAGCCGCTAGCCATCGCAGAGCAAAGCGGGGAAATCCACTTCCGTTTGTCATTGAGAGGCATCTCTTTGTGTTTTGAAGTGTCTTTGGCATGGGAGCCGCCATTTTAAATCAACTCTGCCGTAATTTGATAGATTTATCGATCCCTCACTTCCCCTGGGCCTACCTGCTGTGGCTGTCGGGATATTAAAAGAGGAACGTGGAGAGGCATTCGGGGCTAAAGGGCTAAATGGAGAGGACGGGAGTACAAGGCATGATGGAAATGAGGTTAGAATGGGGGACTGTACCAGGATTCATCATTTTCCTCTCTTCATGTGTGTACCACAAGGCACCCTATCCCCTAAATAGTGCTCTATGTAGTGCTCTATGTAGGGACACATCCTCCACACATCCGGCGCCGACAGAGATGGCCGCCTCGCTTCGCGTTCTTAGGAAACTGCAGTATTTTGTTTTTTWATTTATTATTTCTTACACTGTTACCCCAGAAAATCTTAAGTCTTATTACATACAGCCGGGAGGAACTATTGGATATAAGAGAAACGTCAACTTACCAACATTATGACCTGGAATACGACTTTCCCGAAGCGGATCCTCTGTTTGGTCCACCACCCAGGACAATGGATCGGATCCCAGCAGGCGACCCAAAACAACGGCGCCGCAGAAGGGGCAGACGGAGCGGTCTTCTGGTCAGGCTCTGTAGACGGGCACATCGCCGACCGCTCCCGAGTATACTACTTGCCAATGTCCAGTCTCTTGACAACAAGGTAGACGAAATCCGAGCAAGGGTTGCCTTCCAGAGAGACATCAGAGACTGCAACATTCTCTGCTTCACGGAAACATGGCTCACTCGGRATACGTTATCAGAGTCTATACAGCCACCTGGTATCTTCACGCATCGCGCCGACAGAAACAAACATCTCTCTGGTAAGAAGGCTGGGGATGTATGCCTTATGATTAACGAGACGTGGTGTGATCATAACAACATACAGGAACTCAAGTCCTTTTGTTCACCTGACCTAGAATTCCTTACAATCAAATGCCGACTGCATTATCTACCAAAATAATTCTCTTCGATTATAATCACAGTCGTGTATATTCCCCCCAAAGCAGACACCTCGATGGCTCTGAAAGAACTTCAATGGACTCTATGTACTGGAATGTACTGTGTACTGTGTACTATCTACTGGAAACCACATATCCCGAGGCTGCATTTATTGTAGCTGGGGATTTTAACAAGGCTAATCTGAAAACAAGGCTCCCTAAATTTTATCAGCATATTGAATGCGTGACCCGGGCTGGCAAAATCCTGGATCATTGTTACTCTAACTTCCGCGACGCATACAAAGCCCTCCCTCGCCTTCCTTTCGGCAAATCTGACCACGACTCCATTTTGTTGCTCCCAGCCTATAGACAGAAACTAAAACAGGAAACGCCCGTGCTCAGGTCTGTTCAACGCTGGTCCGACCAATCTGATTCCACGCTTCAAGACTGCTTCTATCACGTGGACTGGTATATGTTCCGGATWGCGTCGAACAACAACATTGATGTATACGCTGATTCGGTGAGCGAGTTTATTAGCAAGTGCATCGGTGATGTTGTACCCACGGCGACTATTAAAACTTTCCCCAACCAGAAACCGTGGATTGATGGCAGCATTCACRCAAAACTGAAAGCGCGAACCGCTACTTTTAATCAGGGCAAGGCGACCGGAAACATGACCAAATACAAACAGTGTAGCTATTCCCTCTGCAAGGCAATCCAACAAGCTAAGCGTCAGTAGAGACAAAGTAGAGTCGCAATTCAACGGCTCAGACACGAGAGGTATGTGGCAGGGTCTACAGTCAATCACGGACTACAAAAAGAAAACCAGCCCCATCGCGGACCCCGATGTCTTGCTCCCAGACAAACTTAACAGCTTCTTTGCTCGCTTTGAGRACAATACAGTGCCACCGACACGGCCCGCTACCAAAACCTATGGGCTCTCCTTCACTGCAGCCAACGTGAGTAAAACATTTAAACGTGTTAACCCTCGCAAGGCTGCCGGCCCAGACGGCATCCCTAGCCACGTACTCAGAGYATGTGCAGACCAGCTGGCTTGTGTGTTTGCGAGCATATTCAATCAATCCCTATCCCAGTGTGCTGTTCCCACATGCTCAATAGGGCCACCATTGTTTCTGTTCCCAAGAAAGCTAAGGTAACTGAACTAAACGACTATAGCGCTCACTTCCGTCATAATGAAGTGTTTTGAGAGACTAGTCAAGGATCATATCACCTCCACCCTAGACCCACTCCAAATTGCTTACCGCCCCAATAGGTCCACTGTAACGGCAGCCTTCCTTCTCTTCAAGAGAAGAGGAGGTGTAGCAGGGATCGGACCAACACGCAGCGTAGCCAGTGCTCAACATGTTTAATTAAATGATAAACAGAGAACACTTACAAATACAAAATAACAAAAAGTGGCAAACCGATACAGTCCTAGCTGGTGCAGAGAAAACACAGAGACAGGAAACAACCACCCACAAATCCCCAACACAAAACAAGCCACCTATATATGATTCCCAATCAGGGACAACCATTGACAGCTGCCTCTGATTGAGAACCATATTAGGCCGAACACAGAAACAGACAAACTAGACACACAACATAGAATGCCCACCCAGCTCACGTCCTGACCAACACTAAAACAAGCACAACACACAAGAACTATGGTCAGAACGTGACATCCACAGACGACGCAATCACATTCCACTGCACACTTCCCTAACCCATCTGGACAAGAGGAATACCTATGTAAGAATGCTGTTCATCGACTACAGCTCAGCATTTAACACCATAGTACCCTCAACTCGTCATTAAGCTTGAGACCCTGGGTCTCGACCCCGCCTTGTGCAACTGGGTCCTGGACTTTCTGACTGGACAACGCCAGGTGGTGAGGGTAGGAAATAACATCTCCAACCCACTGATCCTCTACACTKGGGCCCCACAATGGTGCGTTCTYAGCCCTCACCTGGACTCCCTGTTCACCCATGACTGCGTGGCCATGCAGTCATGGGTGAACAACAACTCAATCATCAAGTTTGCAGACGACACTACAGTGGTAGGCTTGATTACCAGCAACGACGAAACGGCCTACAGGGAAGAGGTGAGGGCCCTCGGAGTGTGGTGTCAGGAAAATAACCTCACACTCAACGTCAACAACACAAAGGAGATGACCGTGGACTTCAGGAAACAGCAGAGGGAGCATCCCCCTATCCACATCGACGGGACAGTACTGGAGAAGGTGGAAAGTTTTAAGTTCCTCGGCGTACACATCACGGACAAACTGAAATGGTTCACCCACAAAGACAGCGTGGTGAAGAAGGCGCAACAGCGCCTCAGGAGGCTGAAGAAATGTGGCTTGTCACCTAAAACACTCACAAACTTTTACAGATGCACAGTCGAGAGCATCCTGTCAGGCTGTATCACCGCCTGGTACGGCAACTGCTYCGCCCACAACCGTAAGGCTCTCCAGAGGGTAGTGAGGTCTGCACAACGCATCACCGGGGGCAAACTACCTGCCCTCCAGGACACCTACACCACCCGATGTCACAGGAAGGCCAAAAATATCATCAAGGCGAGGTCAGTACAGGTGCATCAAAGCTGCGACCGAGAGACTGAAAAACAGCTATCTCAAGGCCATCAGACTGTTAAACAGCCAGCACTAACATTGAGTGGCTGCTGCCAACATACTGACTCAAATCTCTAGCCACTTAATAATTAAAAATTGGATGTAATAAATGTATCACTAGTCACTTTAAACAATGCCACTTTATATMATGTTTACATTACTCATCTCATATGTATATACTKTACTCTATACCATCTACTGCATCTTGCCTATGCCGTTCGTCCATGGCTCATCCATATATTTATATGTACATATTCTTATTCATTCCTTTACACTTGTGTATAAGGTAGTTGTTGTGAAATTGTTAATTACTTGTTAGATATTACTGCATGGTCGGAACTGGAAGCACAATCATTTCGCTACACTCGCATTAACATCTGCTAACCATGTGTATGTGACCAATTATATTTGATTTGAATAGGATGCCATTTGGGACAGAGCCTTCCTCTCCGTTGTTTGATGATTCATCGAAACCCATATGGCACCAGGGCCTGTGAATTCACTCTTAATTAGTTATTTATTTTTTTACCCCCAGTTTCTCCTCTGCTTTGACATGGGGGAGGGGGTTATTTATCTACACAATGAGAGATTGGCACACAACTTATCTGATGATCGCACTAGTCGCAGGCAGCTGGTGTAATATTGCTGTTTGGTGTAGTATCAGGACGCTAAGCCGTCGTGGAACGGCACCTAGGGTTTTAGAACACCGTACACGGGTGTGCGTACACACAGGCACAGAGTCAAACAGACATCACACTCAAACTAAGCGGACTGAGCAGAAGGGTGTTTAGAGGTGATCTAGAGGTACAAGAGGCAGATTTTGTCTCTAATCTGATCTTTCAGAGGGTGGTGTGTGTGTATTGGAGAAGCGGTAAACAAAAGCCTTTTAATCTATTGGGGATCTGTGATGGGGTGTGGGTAACCATGGTGGAGAAAGAGGTTGCACGCCCAGAGCAACACACACTACATTAAAAATATATGACACCGATCCAGTGTTTACCCTTTTGTTATGTTTGTTCCTTGTATAATGACAAACCGGGGCGTAGGTTTAACTACTTTTAATGAACATATACTTCAGCTAGAAAACTCCTTGTTTAGCCATGCGAGGCATTCTTCAACCACCTGCACCCCCCCCCCCCGCATAGCCTGCTGGGTAACGTAGTCTAAATGTTATTAACACATAACACACCCTTGACCCCAGTGCTGTTTTTTCAGGCCCTGTGTGGGAATGGGCTCAAGTGCCATCCAGTGGGCTTGAATCGGTTCTATCTCCTCCCMCTTTTCCCCTCTCTCTCTATTCCCYGTGTTGCTCTGSCWCCACTACTCGCCAGAGGAAGATTACAGACCTGACACTAGCTGCTGTGACTTGTTTGTGTTTTTAAAAAAATCCCCGTTTGTTAAAAAAAGTTTTACAGAAACACAAACCTCCCCGCCGGTAATCATAATTTACGACACGCAATACCTTTGACTACATTGTGTGCAAATACTTCAGCGGCTAATTAAAATGTCCAGGACTTCAAAATGGTTTGTTTGTGCCCTAATGCGAGAGTATGTACGAGTCCAAGGGCTCTAAAGTGTAGCCAATTTGGTCGGATATGCAACTAAATATTGTGATGTGTGACCAGGAGTTTTTTGGGGGGAGCACTGTGCGACTATGAAAAAAATCTCCCAGTTAATAATTGTAATGATGAGGCTACGCTGTACCGTTGTTTCCTGAGTGCCCTAGTGAAACAAGCGAGTCCAGACTCGTACGTGTCATGGTAGCACCATTACTACAGCGAAAACGGCTTGCATCTAGCCCAACTAGCTCAAATGATCTGATCTATATTACCGGTGTAATATTTTTTTCTTTCTATACAGCGGATCACCGGGACCACATTTTACATCCATAAACCATGTCATGGGCCGTTCTAAAACTACTCGTGCGTCGACGTTGTTAACCATTTGTTTACACTTTGTTTCGATGTTACTTCATTGGCTAGCTGGCTAACAACCTGGTTACTTTACCAGTATAATCCAAACATTTGGGGCCACAGAAAGAAAGGAAAAGGGATAGCTTCTTCAGGAGATCAATGATCATAGCAATGAATTGAATGGCAGTTATTTTGCATGTGGTCGTCACAAACCTGACGTTTTTAAAGAGACTGTGTACAATTTTCAATGTGATGCATCTCAATACGAAAAGTGTGCTTTTACACAATTTAGAATCCTAATATTCCACAAATGACTTTGTAATTTCAATGACAGGTGTTCGTGTCAACGTTTTAGATTTGATATTAAACGTATGTGTTGACAGTGTTTCATGTTAGTTTCTAGGGCACAACATGTTCTTCAGAAGTAGCTAGAAATATAGGCTGTATCTCCATCAATTAAAACAAACTTATTTGAAGTGCTCCTAACTTTTTAAAGTTGGGAGCACCAGTGCTGCCAATGAGAGATGGTAATTTAGAACCCTGACGAGGCCCCGGAAGGTTACGGCAGAAGTCATTACAAGGAGTGCTGCCTGAGAGGCTTGGCTGCTAGCCTCCTGCTACCTCTCTAGTCAGTCGGTATACCTGGCCAATTTGCTCCAKAAAATCAGTCAGTGTCTGGTGTGACCACCATTTGCCTCATGCAGCGCGACACAACTTCTTTGCGTAGATTTGATCAGGTTGTTGATTGTAGCCTGTGGAATGTTGTCCCACTCCTCTTCAATGGCTGTGCGAAGTTGCTGGATATTGGCGGGAACTGGAACATACTGTCGTACACGGCGATCCAAAGCATCCCAAACATGCTCAATGGCTGACATATCTGGTGAGTATGCAGGCCATGGAAGAACTGGGACATGGGGCCGTGCATTATCACGCTGAAACATGAGGTGATGGCAGTGGATGAATGGCACAACAATGGGCCTCAGGATCTTATCACGGTATCTCTGTGCATTGAAATTGCCATCATTAAAATGCAATTGTGTTTCTTGTCCATAGCTTATGCCTGTCCACACCATAACCATGAGCGGTTTGACATCAGCAAACCGCTCGCCCACACAGCGCTATACACGTGGTCTGCGGTTGTGAGGCCGGTTTGGATGTACTGCCAGTTCTCTAAAATGAGGTGGCTTATGATAAATGAACATTAAATGCACTGGCAACAGCTCAGGTGGACATTCCTGCAGTCAGAATGTCAATTGCACACTCCCTCAAAACTTGAGACATCTTTGGCATCTTTTTTGTGTGACAAAATCGCACATTTTAGAGAGCCCTTTTATTGTCCCCAGCACAAGGTGTGTCTGTGTAATAATCATGCTGTTTAATCAGTTTCTTGATATGTCATACTTGTCACGTGGATGAATTATCTTGGAAAAGGAGAAATGCTCACTAASAGGGATGTAAACAAATTTGGAACATTTCAGGTATCTTTTATTTCAGCTCATGAAACATGGGACCAACACTTTACATGTTGCGTTTATATTTTTGTTCAGTGTATATTTTCACAATCCTCCGAGCAAAGGGCTGTAAAATTGTCAGACAGTTTAGGGGATTTAATGCCGGTCGTTGGGTATATTTCCATTGAACTGTGTGATGGTGCCAAAATTGCACACATTCTTCACTCCATTAATCCTTCAGCCAGGTTGTTATTCCGTTGGCAAGCGAGAGAGACCGAGAGCTTATGTAGCTTACAGTCGTTCCAATGGCCACCGATGTGATTCGTCACCCAGGCAAGGCCCCCATTCCATCATTACTATTCTGTAAATGGATTCCGCATTAAGGCCGACTGCATTAGTGGGGCCTGTAATATGAGCCCTATAAAGGTGACAATAATGATATGTAAACGTTTCACACGCTGAGGCGGCCCACTTCCCTGAAGAGCGATCAAGGCTGTTAAAGAGACATTATCGAGCGGCTACAGCAAACTATCAGCAGGCTCCCTGTTACGCTCAGGCTCGTTACACACTGGCGAAACTCAATAATATTTACTAGGCTGCCCATCTTGTTTCTCTGCCCTTGCCACACAGTGGACAGCTGGGCTTTAGTCTGATTCAGCTATCTGTTGTTGTGTTCTGCCGCTGCATTAGTTAGTCCCCGTCTGACTGATCATCATTTACTGTCGTGTGTGTGTGTGTGTGTGTGTGTGTGTGTGTGTGTGTGTGTGACAGTGACATGTGTCACTCAGGCCAAATGAAATTCTTATTAAGGGGATGGTGATTGTCAACAATGGAGGTCAGAGTAAGGTAGAGCTGTTAATTATCTCTAGAATATCTTTAGAAAGGGAATGTGTCGTGTTGGTTTTTGCACAAATTCACATCCTGTGCTGTGTTTTTCTGACAATGTCTGAAAAGATGTGTGCGTATTTCTTCTTTTTTTAACCTGGTCTGTGCATGTCTCTGATCTGTTCCTGTGCTGTTCGTGTGTTGCAGACCTGCGAGAGATAGTGTTTGTGATCCAGAGCCAGAGTAACTCATTCCACGTGAGTCGGGCGGAGAGACAGAGAGCAGACCTGTTACAACAGACTCAGAGCCTCACACAGGTACCACCAGCGCCACCAATGCCACTTAGTCACACACACAGCATATGTTTTACTATCCTGTATTTACATTCAAAATCCTATTTTCCCTGAACCCTAACCTTAACGCCTACCCCTAATTGTAACCCTAACCTGGGAAATGTCCCCATGAGGGAGTATTCCTTGTTTTACTATCCTTGTGGGGACATTTGTGGATTTCCGGTACACACACACACACACACACACACACACACACACACAGGTTTTTAGAGAAACAACAGCATCCCTTAACTTCAACCATCTTCTCTAAGCAATATGGTTCATGGCCACAAATAGCTGTTACTTACCTACTTATTCCTCTTTCCTCCCTGTGGACCATATAGCCGTTACTCTTTTGGAATAATTTGTGTGGAAAACCATCAGTTTAGTGTAACCGTGTCAAGTTCAACTCTTCACGTTGAAATACCACCATTTGAATTGTTTTTCGGTGAAGCTTCCAGCTAAAGTGTTTCAAAATGGTGGTCAAGTGTGTTAGTGAGACAGAGGACGCAAGATCATATACCAGTGCAGGCTTGTGAGCGAGAAAGCTAGACTTTTAAATTAATTAAATAAAGCCATTGAGAGTGGTTACATTTCTCCAGCCCCATCCCTTACCAAAACAGAGGTGGGGTGCCTGCTTTGTTGTTTTTTGAACTGCAGATTGTTCCTTTAACACTGTGTTATAAAACCTAATTTAGGAGTGGAGTTGATACGTTCTGTACAGATACCGTAGACAACCAATGAAATAAAGGATATGTCTTTTCACAACAAACATAATCAACATCAATTAGCCATGAAAGAGGCACCAGTGCAGCCCATGCTTTTTGCCACATGGTGTCAGCATTGCTTTTTATGTGGAAAGGGATCATTGTCTCAGTTTGTATCCCCATCTGAGAGTTAGAGAGAACTAGGTACTGGTAGCATAGTGTATTGTCCAGTAGTGAAATGAAATAAAGTAGCTTTCACTAAGTCAGTCTGTTATGGAAAGAGCAGGTGTTCTTAATGTTTTGTATAGTCAGTGCATAACCCCTATATGACGTCCAGGGGGACATTGMGACTGACTTCCTGTGTCAACACAGGGAGGCCAGCTAGATCTATTAGAGACAGCCATCATTGAAGTCGTTTGTGGTGACGAAGGACAACAAGGGGCTTTGTACAAAACAAAGTAATCAGCGATTGGATCGTTTCTGGCTGGCCACACTTAGTATACAAAACATTAAGAACACCTGCTCTTTCCATGACAGACTGATCAGGTGAATCCAGGTGAAAGCTAGGATCCCTTATTGACGTCACCTGTTAAATCCAAGGGAAGGAGACAGGTTAAAGAAYGATTTTTAAGCCTTGATACAAAACACACACGGATTGTGTACAGTATGTGTGCCACTCAGAGGGTGAATTGGCAACACAAAATATTTAAGTGCCTTTGAACGGAGTATGGAGGTAGGTGCCAGGCACACCGGTTTGTGTCAAGGACTGCAGCGCTGCTGATTTTTCATGCTCAACAGTTTCCTGTGTGTATAAAGAATGGTCCACCACCCAAAGGGCATCCTGCCAAACTGACACAACTGTGGGAATCATTGGCGTCAACATGGGCCAGCATCCCTGTGGAACGCTTTCGACACCTTGTAGAGTCCGGTAACCCGACCAATTGAGGCTGGCTGTTCTGAGGGGGGGGGGTGCACAACTCCGTATTAGGAAGGTGTTCTGAATGTTTGGTATACTCAGTGTATAGTCAGACTGATTCAGCTGCATATCTCTATAAAAAGTGGCTGTGTGTAAGACAGTCCCTTGCAAGAGCTCGCAGAGTTTGTGCGTGCGTGTGTGTGGGTGCGTGCGTGCGTGCGTGCGAGCATGCATGTACGTATGAGTGTGGAGGCTCTGGCTGTTGCAGGGACCCTTTCCCTGCAACAGGGAAAGGGTCCTTTACACACACCCCACCCAGTCTACTCCATGAGTAAAGCTTAGCATACTGTGTGTCTGTGATGGCTGTGTCTCTCTGAAGTGGTGTAAAGCGATGGGTTTTTGTCCCTGCAGCCTGCCTGGTGTTTGAACTGACTTGTTTCTTACTACCTGAGGTGAAAGTCAAGTTTAGACTGGTGAATATGCCGTTATGAGCCTCGTTATGTTGTTAGTGTGTATATGGGGCTTGACTGAGCTGCTGGAAAACCCCCGGCTGACTAATGTGGTTAACATACTGGACACAGGCTAGGGTTAGGGATTTACAGTCCAGTACTATGATGGTGGGATGCTAGGTATTTGTGGGGCATTGCTGTTGAGTAGCTGGAGAGAGGCTATGTGTCTGTGAGCAGCATGGTCCCCCTTGGTTTCCAGTCTGCTGAGCGGAGTGGATGCAGTCATGAACCCTTGTTTTCCTCTCTGTGTGAGACCACCTCAGGCCACTACGGAATACCTCACATGCCCTTGAACTCGGAATCCGAGAAGGTTTGATTGAAACCCAAGTTTTGTGTTTTCACGAAAGTGGTTAGGGCAGTCAAATACTTCAATACTTTGTGGCAATCTTTTGCACACGAGAGTACCTTTAGGCTACACGCAGTTTGTTTGTTTTAAAATAACCATTCTATAGGTACTTAGTAGAGCTGGGCGGTATGAACAAAAATCCTTATTGTGATAAATTGCCTGAAATTGCGATAAAAGGATGACCCTTTAAACTACTACTACTAGTAGTCTGATGGTTGTAGCTGTAAATTGTCCATTTAACAATCGCCCATATTAGCAAACATTCAAACTACACATTTCTCTGGTGTAGGCTACTTATTGTAATGAACAACATCAGCAAAATGCCTGCGATAAGTGACCGCTATGGTCGGTGTCAAATGTTCGGTTTATCGTCCCAGCTCTAGTACTTAGGCTTTGTTTCTGTGCCACTGCCGTCTCCAACTAAACAAACACAATTTCTTCTAATCTAGAACCAGATTCTTTGAGGACTGTCCTTCCATAGGTTCCTTAGGTTGTCTTTCCTCCTGCTGTAAACTAAAGACTTTGGTTACTCTGCCCTAAATTGAAGAGTTCCTTTCTTAGTTACTCTGCTCGAGATTACTGCTGTAAAGTGAAGACTACCTCTTAGGTTGGGGCGGCAGGGTAGCCTAGTGGTTGGAGCGTTGGACTAGTAACTGAAAGGTTGCAAGTTCAAATCCCCGAGCTGACAAGGTACAAATCTGTCCCTGAACAGGCAGTTAACCCACTGTTCCTAGGCCGTCATTGAAAATAAGAATTTGTTCTTAAGTGACTTGCCTAGTTAAATAAAGGTAAAAAAATAAATAATAAAAAAGGTTACTGTTTTAAAGTAAATACTATTTGAGTTAATCTGCTGTAAAGAAAATACTTCCTTGGGTTACTACTGTAAACACTTCCTTAGTTACTCTGCTCTKAAGTCAATACTTCTTTAGTAAAGATTTCCAGAGATCCCACTGTTGGGCTTGACTTAATTAAAAACTTTTTCTCTTTTCAGACACCACCTCCGGTCCTGCTCCTCCACAGTCTGACAGACAATGAGGGAGACTGGAGCATCCTTCCTGTGCTGCCTTAGTAAGTGCTTGGGCCTATCAGCTCTCAAAAGCGCAGCCATTACCCACATTCACAAAGACTTCCATCCTGTAATTCCCATCCATACAGTACAGTAGGGATGTAACGATTCACCGATAAAGTTGACGAATCGGCGGTTAAACATTTTTTGGGCCTCAAATGACTTTCTTTCTACCTTCTGAAAATACCCCTCATATTGTGACAACTGCGTCCTCTCCTTCAGTGTTGAACCAAGAATGTAATTATGTTGCTGGTCATTGATCTGCAAGTCATTTTGCATGCCGAACAACCCCTCAGTAGCCTATTCAAACTGCGCACTGTGTGCCGCTTCGTGCGCTGACCAACGAGATTTAGGCCTATTTCTGATCTACAAGTCACATTCAGCATTTAAATGTTTGTAAAATGGCCTTCACAATATTAGGCTTAATTTGTTGAGTGACAACCAATATAATTTGCTAGGTAATTTTATTCAAATGCATTTTTGAAAATTGTGATTTACTGGAATATAAATAGCTTAAGCTACTGCCGGAGACAACTCAAGCATGCATGCACATACAGCTTTCAAGAGATGTTGGGCGAGCTTCACCATCCCWTCATCAAATCTAACATTGCCCCCCGCCCAACTGATAGTTTCCCTAATGGCCGGGCTCAGGTGCCTACATACACCATAGACATATACGTCATACGCACACGCACACGCACACACGCAACATGTTAAGTGTCGGTCCCATGTTTTATGAGCGGAAATAAAAGATCCCAGAAATGTTACATATGCACAAAAAACAGATTTCTCTCAAATCTTGTGCACGAATTTGTTTACATTCCTGTCAGTGAGCAGTTCTCCTTTGCCAAGATAATTCATCCCCCTGACAGGTGTGGCATATCAAGAAGCTGATTAAACGGCATGATCACTACACAGGTGTCCCTTGTGCTGGGGACAATAAAAGGTCACTCTAAAATGTGCAGTTTTGTCACACAACACAATGCCACAGATTTCTCAAGTTTTGAGGGAGCTTGCAAATGGCACGCTGACTGCAGGGATGCCCACCAGAGCTCTTGCCAGAGAATTGAATGTTCATTTCACTACCATAAGCCACCTCCTACGTAATTTTTGAGAATTTGGCAGTACATCCAACTGGCCTCCGCATACAACCGCAGACCACGTGTATGGCGTCGTGTGGGCGAACGGTTAACGGATGTCAACGTTGAGAACAGAGTGCCTCATGGTGGCGGTGGGGTAAAGTCTTTGAAATCGTTTCAAACTAAAACGTGTAGTTCTTGTATCCTATCGGAGCTCATGTATCTAGATACGTATTGAATCGCCTTGTAAGGGAAAGATGCACAGCCCTACTATACAGCATATGGCTGTCTCCACCTGCTAGGGTCAGGCAAAAACATATAATCTCTGGCAAATAATCATGTAGCAATATTGGAGGTTATATGAAAGTATTATTTATTTAGTACAACATGACCAATATACACAATACTTAATTTGTTTGAATTTTAGATGGTATWTATCCTATTGTATAACAGGATTAGCTACCATACTATGATAGTTACCTATAGCCACCCGTCAACTTATGCCCTGTTCTGCCTTTTGCTAGCCTGGGTGTCAGTCTGTTTCTGCTCTCTTGMCAACTATTTATTGAATTCTCATGCCAAACAATGACAACAATGATGGAGTAGGCAAGAGCGTAATACAGATCTGGAACCAGGCTAGCCTTTTTCCTACAATGTCAAAACGAAAGGTCATGTCATGAATGTATCCACTGGTTCAATAAGCTGTGCAAAGGTCTGGTGACCCTGACAGTATTTCCGCTTCCTCAGCTTATCCTTGTTGTTTGGGAAGAACTCATCCTGGTTGGTGTTTCTGGAAGAGGAGACTAACGTCAAGGTGACCAAACTGCTCCAGGCCCTCAGGAAGTTTGACAGGAGAAAAGTAAGTGACCCACCGACTTAGGATTGTAATAATAATATTTTTACACGGAGGGACCACTCTGTACCAGTCTTTACTTACCGTATTCACAGTACTTCACTTCTCCTTAGCCAACGACAGGGGAATTTCCCCACTGAGCACCAGCCTTCTGTCTCAGGAGCTGTAATAGAGTCAGTGGGTTGGACCTAGTCTTGGAAACCAACACCCTAGGCAACAGCAGTGACTAGGGTCTGGAATTAATGATGGACTGTCATGGTAACTTCTAAAAGGAAAAAAATATATTCCGGGTATGGTCCTCTTCAGCAGAATACCGTCTCTGAAATACTAACCCTGGTTATGGTCAAATTAAAGTGAGTATTGGACATCATTTTTCATTCCAACTTTAAGCATTGGGTTGGATCCTGTATCTGGGCCCATATAAGCCTAGTCTCTAGACAGACAGGTTGCTTCCGGCAATATACCAATGCTCCAGCTTAACACATCTGTAGAAGTTCCAGCATCAGTTGGGACAGTGTGGTCTGGTCAGAAATAGGAATCGTGTTACTGGTAACGTCTCTGCCGGATCCGCTTGTTGCCCTAGCTCAGGGATGGGCAACTCCAGTCCTCGGGGAACCCAGCTAACACACTTGACTCATCAACTTCAGTTTAGAATGCAATTCATTTAATAAGCTGTGTTTGCTAAGGATGGAGAAAAAGTGTGACACCACTCTGGCATCCCAGGACTGGAGTTGCCCATCTCTGCTCTAGCTAAACACAATTCCTGCCTGCATTTTAAGCTCTGCCTACCCAAACTCATTATTTGTTGGGAGAGTTGTCTGTCTGAAGAGGAATTTTACGAAATGTTAGATAGAAGCCGACATCCTCCTCAGACCTTTTGTGCCGTTGCCTAGCTTGCGCTGCTCCTAGTTCTGGAATATCTGAGACGAATGTAGGCCTGCTGTCCAACCAGCCTGTAAAGCAGGCTGTCTGTCAAACACAGTATGAGCTGCTTTAGCCGCCTCGCTCTCCGGAGGCCTATTTTAATCTGTCTCACTCCAACAATAATAATGGTGTTAAGATTGTATTTTAGCGGCAGCACAGATGCAGGCAGGGTTTATTAAGGTGTCATCATTTGGGGTGGCAGGTAGCCGAGTGGTTAGAGCATTGGGCCAGTAACCGAAAGGTTGCTAGATCGAATCCCCGTCGTTCTGCCCCTGAACAAGGCAGTTAACCCACTGTTCCTAGGCCGTCATTGTAAATATGCATTTGTTCTTAACTGACTTGCCTGGTTAAATAAAATAAATAAAAATATATACAGTGGGGAGACAAAGTAGATTTCACTGCCGATTTGCAGGTTTTCCTACTTACAAAGCATGTAGAGGTCTGTAATTTTATCATAGGTACACTTCAAGCTGTGAGGACGAATCTAGAAACATAAAACCAGACACATCATGTAATCTTTAAGTAATGCCAAGTATATGCATTGTTATTGGCATGTATGACATAAGTATTTGATCACCTACCAACCAGTAAGAATTCCGGCTCTCACAGACCTGTTAGTTTTTCTTTAAGAAGCCCTCCTGTTCTCCACTCATTACCCTGTAATACTGCACCTGTTTGAACTCGTTACCTGTTAAAAGACACCTGTCCACACACATCAATCAAACAGACTCCAACTCTCCACAATGGCCAAGACCAGAGAGCTGTGTAAGGACATCAGGGCTAAAAATTGTAGACCTGCACAAGGCTGGGATGGGCTACAGGACAATAGGCAAGCAGCTTGGTGAGAAGGCAACAAATGTTGGCGCAATTATTAGAAATGGAAGAAGTTCAAGATGACGGTCAATCACCCTCGGTCTGGGGCTCCATGCAAGATCTCACCTCGTGGGGCATAATGATCATGAGGAAGGTGAGGGATCAGCCCAGAACTACACGGCAGGACCTGGTCAATGACCTGAAGAGAGCTGGGACCACAGTCTCAAAGAAAACCATTAGTAACACACTACGCCGTCATGGATTAAAATCCTGCAGCGCACACAAGGTCCCCTGCTCAAGCCAGCGCATGACAGGCCCGCGTCTGAAGTTTTGCCAATGACCATCTGGATGATCCAGAGGAGGAATGGAGAAGGTCATGTGGTCTGATGAGACAAAAATAGAGCTTTTTGGTCTAAACTCCACTCGCCGTGTTTGGAGGAAGAAGAAGGATGAGTACAACCCAAGAACGCCATCCAACCGTGAAGCATGGAGGTGGAAACATCATTCTTTGGGGATGCTTTTCTGCAAAGGGGACAGGACGACTGCACGTATTGAGGGAGGATGGATGGGGCCATGTATCGCGAGATCTTGGCCAACAACCTCCTTCCGTCAGTAGAGCATTGAAGATGAGTCGTGGCTGGGTCTTCCAGCATGACAACGACCCGAAACACACAGCCGGGCAACTAAGGAGTGGCTCCGTAAGAAGCATCTCAAGGTCCTGGAGTGGCCTAGCCAGTCTCCAGACCTGAACCCAATAGAACATCTTTGGAGGGAGCTGAAGTCCGTATTGCCTAGCGACAGCCCCGAAACCTGAAGGATCTGGAGCAGGTCTGTATGGAGGAGTGGCCAAAATCCCTGCTGCAGTGTGTGCAAACCTGGTCAAGAACTACGGAAACGTATGATCTCTGTAATTGCAAACAAGGTTTCTGTACCAAATATTAAGTTCTGCTTTTGCGATGTATCAAATACTTATGTCATGCAATCAAATGCAAATTAATTACTTAAAAATCATACAATTTGATTTTCTGGATTTTTGTTTGATTCCGTCTCTCACAGTTGAAGTGTACCTATGATAAAATTACAGACCTCTACATGCTTCGTAAGTAGGAAAACCTGCAAAATCGGCAGTGTTCAAATACTTGTTCTCTCCCTGTATATTTTTTTTTTAAATACTACCATTTTACTTCTAGCTCGTCTCCAGAGCCACTCTCTCTGAGGTTCAGGATCCAGGTGTTGCAGGTTGATTAGCTAGTTGTTTTAAACCACGAGCACAGGATGCCAATAGAAAAGGTTTTGTCCTCCATAGTGTTATTGAGTTAATATTCATTTTGTTTWAAAAAAGTGGATTCTGAGGATAAAACCAGATAATGACAGTTGAAAGAGGTGTTGCTTAGTTTGTTTTCGAAGCAACACCTGTCATCCTATTGACTGCAGCAAAGTGAATGCTTAAACTTTCTGGATTTTGTTACCATCAATAATTCGGTCAAACATATATTTCTTGTTGTCTTGGGAGTTCAAAAATTCAGTTTTTGTTGCTTATTTTTATGGATGAAAGATTTGTTTTTTGATAAGCCTGGACCGTTGAAACAGGCTTTAAACCAAAGCATGAGAACTCAAAGCCCAATGTCATCCAACGGCCATCCTGATTAGTATATCCCGATACCGTCCAATGAACAACATCAAACTAATTACACCTCCCGGTGGTAAACCAGATCTTCACAAAAAATAGTTTTGTTCTTATTAACAGAAAACAGAGGTTCAAGTTATTCTTACTCTGAAAAACTATGCATAATAATTAAGTGAACCTTCCATCTGCTAGCCGGGACAGCCTGGAACCTGTAAGGGATTCCAATTCCAAGTGAGAAATAGAATTCAGTATTATCTCATCATCCACACACAGCCCTGAGCTCTGTGCACAGCGCTATATCAGGGATGAGGAAAGGATGTAGGCTGCCTTATGACTAATTTAAATAAATCACTCTGTATGTGTGACTTCAATTTAGACTCAATTCGATTCAGTATTAACGCAGGGACCATCTTTRCTATGGTCAAATAAAGTCCCAGAATAGTTTTGGGTACTTTAGAAACAGCTACTACTTCAATAACTAGTAGACTCCCCTTCAGAGATATGCTTCCATTTATCAGAATAAAATAAGTGTATGCATGCAAGCAGTAGTTTGTTAACATGTTTGCTCTTTCTATAAAATGTCTTTCTGCAATGTTTCTAATGTTTATAACCTCAATGAATACAGCCCAGATGTGTGGCGCGTTTTAGCAGCAATGTCACCATGATGCTGATGATATCACATCCATCCCTCAGGAGTGGTTCCTGGGTAAACCTCTTCATGATGAGGAGTCGACCATCATCCACCACTACGCCTTTGCAGAGAACCCCTCCATCTTTAAATACCCAGACTTCTCTGCTGCCTGGGCCCTTAGCATCCCCCTGCTTGACAGGTCAGGTCCTAATCTATATCTACYTTGTTTAACTCTTGTTGTCTCCATCGACCTTTATTTACAGGTGCAATCTGTGATTTGTACATCCATTTTTTTWAACTTCTAAATGAATTAAATAGCTACTGTATTTCCTCTTGGAAAATATAACTTATGAATGCCTCGTGAGATTAGTTCAACTGTCTTATCTGATCAGAACCCAAAATATAWGCTGTTTTAGTCCATTGTTTGTAAACAATGTACACTGAACAAAAATGTAAAGTGTTGGTCCCATGTTTCATGAGCTGAAATAAAAAATCCCAGAAATGTTCCATACGCACAAAAAGCGTATTTCTTTAAAATGTTGTGCACAAATTTGTTTATATCCTTCTTAGCGAGCATTTCTTCCTTGCCAAGATAATTCATCCAACTGACAGATGTGGCATATCAAGAAGCTGGTTAAACAGCATGATCATTACACAGGTGCACCTTGTGGTGGGGACAATAAAAGGGCACTTTAAAAT
Source organism: Salvelinus sp. IW2-2015 (assembly GCF_002910315.2). Taxonomy (NCBI): domain Eukaryota; kingdom Metazoa; phylum Chordata; class Actinopteri; order Salmoniformes; family Salmonidae; genus Salvelinus; species Salvelinus sp. IW2-2015. The sequence goes on along the minus strand of NC_036862.1, from coordinate 2,260,312 downwards.
GTGCAGTTTGTCACACAACACAGTGCCACAGATGTCAAGTTTTGAGGGAGCGAGCAATTGGCATGCTGACTGCAGCAATGTCCACCAGAGCTGTTGCCAGATAATTGAATGTTAATTTCTCTACAAACATCGTTTTAGAGAATTTGGCAGTGCGTCCAACAGGCCTCACAACTGCAGACCACGTGTAACATACGGCTTCTTCACCTTTGGGGTAAAGCCCTCCTAGGCCCACCCATGGCTGCACCCCTGCCCAGTCATGTGAAATCCATAGATTAGGGCCTAATTATTTTATTTCAACTGATTTCCTTATATGAACTGTAACTCAGTAAAATCTTTGAAATTGTTGCATGTTGCGTTGATATTTTTGTTGAAAGTTGAAAACAAACACTTTATAGCTTCAAAACCTAGTTAGAACTATCAGTTTGATCTGATGGATGCACCCATAGATCTATTTTCCTTATTGGTCTTTAGAAACCTGAATAGCGACCACATCTCAGCAATAATGGGGTCTACTGGACAATAACTTCTTTTATACTGTTWATTTCATTCTATCATTAATCATTGTTCAATTCTTAGTGGTCTAGGGAAATAATAATATTTATAACTCCAAATTCTAATAGCCAGTGATTTGATCTTGCAGGCTCGCAAACAAAGTGAGAGATGACCCACTCAAGTCTGACTTCACTATCGATCTGAAGCATGAGGTAAGATTTATATCTGACCGCTTTATCACTGTGAGTTCTGATGGTTCTAATGGAAATGTGTATAAAGAGTAATTAAATAAAATCAAAAATGTAGTCTTGAAATGTCGGCTACAGTTTGACGGCATGGAGTAAAGCAGATGTTTTTATCGCGTCATGATTTGTGTCACTAACAACGAATCTCTCCACAGTTTTTATGCACATATAAAACCCATATTAAAAAAATCACCACAGCTGTGATGGAAACAGGAAGTTTGGGTACAATTTTAGAAATGCAAACAGATAATTGTTCGTTCAACATGGTGGGATCTTTTTGTGCCTGTAAAATTAATTATGCGAGAAATGGCAGTGGAAACGTCTTAATGTGCAAATATTGATATAACCATCATATTGGGAAGAAAAAAATTGGAGTCACACGATGATAAGGTAGTGTGGTCCTTCCACTACGATTCGGAAAACAATGCAGTTTATTAGGCTACAGATTAAATATAAGTTTAAATGATGATGACGTTCAGAGTATGGTGTGAGTGCACAGTGATCTTGATGCTCCTATCTCAAAAATATTGAGGATCTTATTCTGGTGACATGAGGATTATTGCTTGACTGCCATTTGACAAATAAAAATATCCTTGCTCTTATCCATAATAATCTCATGATGTAACTAGCCTACCGGCACTGTATCTGCAAGCTGTTGGTTAGAGCACACGTGCCAAGACCAGAGTAGGCACATTTGCTATTTAACGCAACGTTTTTGACAAAAATCGGTAGATTTGAAAATGTGATGGAACATTGAACTTTCGATTTTTTTTCRGGACATGAAAACTTGAGCGTTAAAAGTATTGTACATTTTCAGTGCACTACATCATCACACACTGATTTTTGCATTTGATGAAAACACACCACTGTTGGGAAAATGTGCATATTTTCTTTTTGCGGATTCTAGAATATTCTCATGAAAATYTGTTGCCAATTGGATGGAAACCTAGTTTATCTTCAATTTGTATTATCCTTCTCTGCTGTCACCCTGCCCTTTCCTGCTGCTGTTGACTGGAGAGCCAAGCAGATGCTAATCAAGTGAAGTATAATTTAATATAACCAGGTGTCAAAAACTCATTACATCTGACAATAGCCCAATAGAAGCAGCTTCCTCCACTTATCTCCCTCCTCATAGAGCCCAGGTGGCTGTCACATTGTTGTCTGAGGACACTCTGTCCCTGTGCCTTTCCATTCAGTTTTTTTAGCCCCGTCTCAGAGCATCTTCAGTCCTTCATTCAGGGGAGAAATTGAATTGCGCTCACTGTATCCCTGTCTCTCTCTCTCTCACTCCCTATCTCGGCTGGGTTTTTCTCCCAACTGTCTGGACTCATATTGCCTGTCACATTTCTCTGCCTCATGGATTTAGCCTCAGATATGAAAGACAGCGAATGGTAACACTTTACAATGAGGATAATGCATGAGTTAATGCATGAGTTAACCTGAATAAATAATTAATTCATATATCTACGAAGCAATTATGCATGGTATGTATGTTTACTAAGCCATCAACAATCCATGAATAAATGATTTAGCAAGCTTATAGTTCATGTCATTTAATAGGTTAGACTTCAGTGAGGTTTTTGACATTATTGATCATAGTCTGCTGATGGAAAAACGTACAGTTGAAGTTGGAAGTTTACATACATCTTAGCCAAATACATTTCAACTCAGTTTTTCACAATTCCTGACATTTAATCCTAGTAAAACTTCCCTGTTAGGATCACCACTTTATTTTAAGAATGTGAAATGTCACAATAATAGTAGAGATAATGATTTATTTCAGCTTTTATTTGTTTCATCACCTTCCCAGTGGGTCAGAAGTTTACATAGACTCAATTAGTATTTGTTAGCATTGCCTTTAAATTGTTTAACTTGGGTCAAACATTTTGGGTACCCTTCCACAAGCTTCCCACAATAAGTTGGGTGAATTTTGGCCCATTCCTCCTGCTGGTGTAACTGACAACTTGTTAATCATTAGCGAACTAATGGTACTGCATAAAAAAAACTAATAATACATCAGAGTATGTCATTTATCTTTAATTTCAAAAGCAGAATTATCAACATCACAGTTTCATCACTAGCTTAGCTAACGTTAGCTAACTTGAAAGATTAGCCTACCAAAACAGTAGCTAGCTAACAGCAGATAATGACTTGGTATAAATGTCTGCATTGAACTTCAAAGACCATTTCATTTTGGTAGCTAAATGTTTGCCGTCTGTTGTAAATACTGCTGTCACAGTGTTTTGAAACGCTAGACATGGCATGCTAGCTAATCATTAGCTCGGTGGCTAGCTTCTTTTTTTTGTGAATACAGGATTTATTTGTCTGTGCCATTTTCGTAGCCTACATTCTTCTGGAACAGAGAGAGGCAAACACGAACTCACAGGGCACGTCGAACCAGCGCTTCTCACTTGCAGCATTCATCTCCAGACAGTCCTTTCCTACTCCAGTGTTATTGGGCTCGTAAGTGTTACGGTTAGTGTAATAAAATCTGGACCAATCTGACCACATCCATGTTCCCTCCTTGACTGCATCAAAACCTCCAACCCAGGTCCTAGGTAGCTGGCCAGTGGTATCCTGTATCAGTGCTTGCATGGACTGGTACTTTAAAAAGCTCTGCACGGATGCTAGGTTTCCACTAAGTGCCAAACAGTTTTGCTCCAAATTGGCCCATGACCGCTGAATGCTGACAAACTTGAAACAGCGTGATCCATAGGTTTTCATCAAGGATGCTGCCACCACTATGCTTCACCATAGGGATTGTGCCAGGTTTTCCCCAGACGTGACGCTTGACATTCAGGCCAAAGAGTTCAATCTTGGTTTCATCAGCCCCGAGAATCTTGTTTCTCATGGTCTGAGAGTGTAGATTGATGAGGAAAAATGTACATTCTATCCATTTTATAATAAGGCTGTAACGTAACAAAATCTGGAAGAGGTAAAGGGGTCTGAATACTTTCGAATGAACTGTATATCAGACCGTATAGCATTGGTATGACAAACCATTTATTTTTACTGCTCTAATTACATTGGTAACCAGTTAATAATAGCAATAAGGCACCTTGGGGGTTTGTGGTATATGACCTATATACAATGGCTAAGGGCTGTATCCAGCACTCCGCTTTGCGTCGTGCCTAAGAACAGCCCTTGGCCGCGGTATATTGGCCATATACCACACCCCCTTGGCCTTATTGTTTAAATAGAGTATTGAGTGAATTTCATTCTCTACCTCTTCGAGGTCACTGTAGTTACAAACTCTCTCCTCTTCCATTTCACCGCAATACCATCCCTGATCTTACCTGTGCACATAGGGGGCGRCAGGTAGCCTAGTGGTTAGAGCTTTGGGCAAGATCGAATCCCTGAGCTGACGAGGTAAAAATCTGTCGTTAACCCATTGTTCCTAGGCTGTCATTGAAAATAAGAATTAGTGGATTTACCTAGTTAAATAAAGGTTAAAAAAATATAATCTCCTATTTTAAGTAGGGTGCACGATAGTAGTAGTGCACTAACATGCACTATGGACACCCCTTCAAATTGGTGCATTTGGCTATTAAAGCCACACCCATTGCTGACAGGTGTATAAAATTGAGCACACAGCCATGAGTGTCTATAGTCAAACATTGTCAGTAGAATGGCCTTACTGACTTAGTGACTTTCAACGTGGCACCGTCAGAGGATGCCACCTTTCCAACAAGACAGTTTTTCAAATTTCTTCCCTGCTAGAGCTGCCCCGGTCAACTGCAAGTGCTGTTATGTCTATGAACAACAATGGCTCAGCCGCGAAGTGGTAGGCCATCAAGCTCACAGAACRAGACCGCCAAGTGCTGAAGTGTGTAGTGCGTAAAAATCGTCKGTCCTCGGTTGCGACACTCACTACCGATTTCCAAACTGCCTCTTGAAGCAATGTCAGCACAATAAATGTTTGTCGGGAGCTTCATGAAATGGGTTTCCATGACCAAACAGCCGCACACAAGTCTAAGATAATCATGCGCAATGCTTTGTACACGGGGGAATTGTCATGCTGAAACAGGAAAGGGCTTTCCCCAAACTGTTGCCACAAAGTTGGAAGAACAGAATCGTCTAGAATGTCATTGTATGTTGTAATGTTAAGATTTACCTTCACTGGAACTAAGGGGCCTAGCCCAAACCATGAAAAACAGCCCCTGACCATCATTCCTCCTCCACCAAACTTTACAGTTGGCGCAATACATTCAGGCAGGTAGTGTTCTCCTGGCATCCGCCAAACCCAGATTTGTCCGTGGGACTGCCAGATGGTGAGGCGTTATTCATCACTCCAGAGAAAGGGTTTCCACTGCTCCAGAGTCCAACGGTGGCGAGCTTTACACCAGTCCAACCCTCGCTGGCATTGCGCATGGTGATCTTAGGCTTGTGTGCGGCTTGACAAACGGACTTGTTGGGAAGGTGGCATCCCATGACGGTGCCACGTTGAAACTCACTGAGCTCTTCAGTACAGCCATTCTACTGCCAATGCTTGTCTATGGAGATTGCATGGCTGTGTGCTCGATTTTATATACCTGTCAGCAACGGGTGTGGCTGAAATAGCTGAATTCACTAGTTTGAAAGTGTGTCCATATACTATTGTATATACTGCAGTTACCAAAACTACAAAAGAGCAAAATGAGATACAATAACTATCTAAGATACTCAAGTGAGAGAGTGGTGTGGAGCCATTCACTCTTTCCTTCCTCTAACAACTCGGCAGACCCGTCTTTGTTTCGGCGACGGCCTTAGTTTTGCTGATGAGACCACCACTGACACGACCGCCGCTTACAGCTACCGCTGAGAAACCAGGCGAGACTAAACTAATTGTTAATTGCTTAGTAGAGGTGAAGAGAACACTTTCCTGTACTAATTGCTGATTGCCTAGGAGAGGAGAAACCACTCCCCCTCCAGTACAGCCACTGATTACCAAAACAAGTTACAAATCGCCATGCCCCTTAATCCTGGTTGATGTGTCAACAATCATCTGCAAGTTATGAGCAGTCAGCAGTTCACACACCAACTAGGCCACTGGGAAGACAGGCAGGCCTTAAAGTAGATGGCCCTAGCTAGCAAAAAGACAGTAATAGACAATAGATCAAGACAAAAAATATACTTATCACACCTGGCGATATCAGGAGTTCTCTAGATATAAAAACTACCATGACGTCTGAAAGACAGACTGAGTGGGCGGGGAGCTAGTAGGCTAAGTGGGTGGGGTGGTCACCTTGCAGTGAGATTATCTCCAGCAAATATTCTGCTACACAATGCAAATCAAACAACATTGAAATTGCATGCAACATCCAATCCTATCATCCATCACATCATGGTTTCATAATTATACTTTTTTTTATCCAACTGTTTGGTTATTGTAACAGCATCAATATAGACAAAATGTTGGCTGCTATAATTAAGCTAGCTAGCCTAAATGGAATTGTCAGCACTGTTATCAAGCTAGCTAGCTAGTTCATCTTGGACAATTTCAGTTGAACATGTACAGCTTTTACAGGTCTGGGTACTTTTCATTAAATATACTGTGTATGTTGACTGCCAGACAATGGTCATATATCATGACTATCAACGATGTCAAGAAGTTTGTATGAATCTTATGTTTGATGTGTCTCTTGATGTAATGACATGACAACTGCGTTGGAGTTTTGGGAAGCCCTTCCCTCGATTTTGTTCTATGCTGGCTGTAGACCTAGCTAACCAGTTACTAGCTAACACCAGAAACAGAAAAAAGCAACAAAAAAAACCTAGAAGTATCTTTTCCTTAGGGGAAACCTGTAATTATATTTGCTGACACGCTGCAGTAAAATTGACACCAGTTGACTAGCTACTTAGCAATGTAAACCACACCCCTCTGCAAAAACTCCTTCTGCGATGTTGGTTACAAGGCGGTACCTATTTAAATTATGTAAGAGAATAAGATGTTACCATTAGTGTATTCAAATGAGAGATTTTGTGATATCACAAAAACCCTTTTAATAATCCCACCTCCTGAATCCAAGTTTTTGACATGTGGGAGTCGAACAGTAACTTGATTATCAATGTAGAAGCAAATACATTTTTTCCTACTTTGGTCATCCTGCTTTGATCTGGTTTCATCCAAATATCATCACATTTCATGAAAAACATGATTTGGGCTGTGCAGGACCTCTTTAATATCAATTTAAATAACTGTATTGTGGCTTCCTGTTTCACTGGGGTATTACAAATTAGGTAACACGCATGTAAAATCCAAATAACTCACAAATGAAAAGAGACAAATGGTTTTTGACTTTCATAAATCAGGCAATGGGTACGTAAAAACAACTGAAAAACTAAATATACCACTTACCACTATTAGGGCAACAATTAAGAAGTTTAAACCACTAGAACCATGCTAAACTTGCTAAACACACAGTGAGGAAGATTGTTCGGGTGGCAAAGAAAAGTCCAAGGGACACAGTTGGAGAATTACAGAACTTGGTCGCATCTTGGGGTCACCACATCTCCAAATCTAATATTAGACGCCACCTCCATGCCAATAGGCTATTTGAAAGGGTTACCATAAAAATGCCTTTATTGAGAGCAAACAACAAATGTAAACACCTAGAGTTTGCTAAACGTCATTGGCACTTGGATTGGAACCGGGTGCTATGGTCAGATGAGATGAAAATAGAGCTCTTTCTCCACGCACAACAGTGGTGGGTTTGGCCTCGACAGAAGGATGCATATGCAGAAAATAACCTAATACCTACTGTAAAATATAATGGTTGATCTTTGATGTTATTGGAGCTTTTTTGCTTCCACTGGCCCTGGGGCCCTTTCTGTAGTCTACCAAGTAGTTTCATGAACTCTACCTAGTAGTAGGACATTTTAGCCAAAAAATCTGGTTGCCTCTGCCAGGAGGCTGAAACTTGGCATCAAGTGGATATTCCAGCAAGACAATGACCCCAGGCACACATCAAAATCCACACAGAAATGTTTAATTGGCCACAAAAGAAACATTTTGCAATGGCCATCAGTCTCCGGACATGAACTCCATTGAAAACCTGTGGTTTGAATTGAGGAAGGCCAGTCCATAAGCGCAGACTGAAGAAAAGTGGAAAGTTTCTGTATAGAGGAATAGTCTAAGATCCCTCCCAGTGTGTTCTTATAATCTCATAAAACATTATAGAAAAAGGATAAGTGACGTTATCCTCGCAAGGGGACGATGTACAAAGTATTGAAAACAAGGGTGCCAATAATTTTGACATTTTTTTTWGATTTATTTTATTACTTGTTGAACAAAATCTTTTTCTCAGAGCAATTTGTATTGCTCTGAGCGAAATGCTTCGGTTTGGCTGGCGCCTATCTGAACGAGTGTGCTCGCATACTCCTTTAAAAGACTTAAGCTAGAAAAAGAAGAAAAAGCAGCGATAGTACTGTTTGTACACGTTGAGACGCCATAGCCACTTCCTCAAAAAAGTTTGAATTATTCTAAGATAACTCAAGAAATCTGTCATCATTTTGACGTTTTTGTCGAGTAGATCTTAAGATGTTTGGTGCTAAGATGCTTTGTGCAGTTTTTCTCAAGTCAAAAAATGTGCATGAAATCGATTCGTCTCTCGTTGAATGACAAACATTTAATTGAAGAATCCCTACTGTTGACAAATGATCGACGAAGGGGCGTAGACTTCAACTACCGATTTCGGCTTGCCTCAARAAAAAATGGTGTGTGCATGAGCAGCTGAAAAAAACAGTAACAGTATCTTCCCATGTTGTTGCAGGTAGCTCTGTATATCTGGGAGAATGGCCAAGGGCCTCGTCTGACGGCAGTCCCAGAGCTGTGTACTGAGCCAGAACACTCTCCCACTGCCCAACACTGTGCTACCACCCTCAGCAGTCCTGCTTCCCTGTGTGTAGGTACCAAGTTGTGCATACTGTACGTCACAGGTCCATTATTGACCACAGATCTGGGTTGAATAGTATATATTTTTTCTTTGTTACTTGGTGCACTTGATTGGGGTTTAAACGGCATTGCACCAATGGAATAGTCCCAAAAGTGCCGATACATGCTTTTGRGCCAAATCTGCAACACCCCCCCTGGTCTCACACAGGAACGATGATTATGTCGATCTTTATGCATGCAAACTATCAGAGAGTTGGAGAGGAATCTCAGGATTACTTCATTGTCCAAATCCTCTTTCTCCCTCAAGCGTTATTTTAGAGAACCCTATAATCTTCTTCCAGTACTTTACATTCCTGGATGAGACACTCTTCAGCAGGAAATTCCATGCTGGAATTCTGTTTCACAGCGTCGGGCAGCTGGAGTCCTCAAGAGCTGTGTTGGTATCACACCGTGTACCACTTTTCGTGATGCATGTGTCCAAAAACAACAACACTGCCTGTTAAATCAAAATAACAAATAAATGAGAATTACAACCCTTGATGACTCCATCTTAACTTAATTGTATCCTATAAGGTTATTCAAGCAATAGTAAAATAGACTACAGACAAGTGTTCCCTCATTCAGGGGCAGCGATCTCTCTCTGTCCTTCTCGTGGTCCCAATCACACGTAGGACTATTGATAAATTAGAAACTTCTTAGTGTTTACATAGCCCATTTAAATCTCACCCATTTAAGTCTCTAGTCTTTTTAGTGAGAGTAATCAAGCCTCACCAGAAAGTCATAACAGAGGTCAGAGGTCATTCAACCCCATTAAGTGAGTGTTTCTTTCCCTGTACCTCAGACATTACTTAAAGATATTTCAAACATTTTGTGTATCAGGTTTACATTGGATTTTTCAGTACATTTCTTATCAAGAGAATGAATATGTGTGCAACCAAAACTCTGACAATAGATGCTTTCATTTGTGTGCCCTTTAAGGTGCATAATTTCTAACCTGTGAAAAACCAATTAAAACCAAAATAACAAGACCCCACACAATAAATCAGTATAAACACCACTAACAAATATTCATAACAGGTAAAAACAAACAACATGGTTAGGCCTTACTTAATTTGGAAGTTCCCTTTAACAGACGGATTTGTGTACCTTTATACTAACTCCCAAGGCACCTGCCTCAGAAAGTATTTGACATGATAAACATGTTTAAAAAAAAAAAAAACTTGGTAGCAGACATTCCATCAGTCCTGGAAGAAAGAAAATAAACATGTACTTAGTTTGCACATCATAATCAGTCCAAAAAATTCGTAATCTTAATTGAGTTCACTGCATCTTGGGCAGGAAGTCTTGATTAAGCCTTGCCTACACAGAATTATACTTCAGACACATCAGATGATACTGTTTCCCGTAAAGCTGAATAGGCACCTTCTAAAGTAAACAACCCCAGCGCCCCTCTCTTGTAATCTTAATATGTTTTACCTGTTGCATTGCACTAGTCAAAATATGAAACCTGTTGTTTAACAAATCTGCTCGGACCTTCAAAAAGTTGGTGCTGGCTTATCAGCTCAATATTCGGTACCAAAACATTTATTTGAATCTACTTCAAATCTGGACACAGTTCCACGCAATGGAAACAAATTGTTTTAGATGACATTACATTTGATCCACCCAAACTATAGAATTAAGTAATAATAATTGGAACTGGTCAAAAACATATCTTATTCAATTCTTCATACCTCTGTCCCAAATTTCCCCACTGTGTCCCTTAGTCTGTTTGAGTTCAGTTAGTACTGGCTGCTATCTATTGTTCCACAAGAAACGTATCTCTAACCCAAACACCAGATGGCGGCCTCTAATTGAATATCAGTCCCAATGCTCAATCCCTCTGTTCGTAATGTGACCTTATATTGAGTGCTATCTGAAAGCCGCTAATATTACCATTCACTTTGTTACTTTCACGAGTCTCCATGTCTGTTTCCCTCAACTAGGATTCTCTTCTTCCCAATAGGAAGACGTTCTTAATCTCTACTGCTAATATACTTGGATCACTCTCAAACAATGTTCTGCTTTTCCCCCTATTGCGAGGTTTAAAACAAAACGAAACTATGTCTATTATTTTAAGATGAACATCTAATGCCCTGAATTTATAAAATACATCTGCCAATTCAGAAGGGAAGAGATACACTTTGGAGGGAGCTTCCTTTTTTAGCTCTTGAGACAAGAATCTCTTTCTGGGATCAACTTTCACTATAACTGTCTATCAGTCCCCTATAGATGGCGTGCTCTGTCCATACTAAGTCTCTACCTAGCAAGTTAAACTCTTGTAACCCATTATACATTCATACATTGTTACTTTATCAAATCTAGTAACCCATTATGCTATTAATTTCTCTGAGTTATTTTAACACCATTTACGTACGTCTACATGTTGTTGTATGTTATTATTATTTATATTATTACTTCATCAAAACTCTAGTAACCCATGATACGCTTCATACAGTTGAAGTCGAAAGTTTACATACACCTTAGCCAACTCAGTTTTTCACAATTCATGACATTTAATCCCAGTAAACACACCCTGTCTTAGGTCAGTTAGGATCACCACTTTTATTTTAAGAATGTGAGAATAGTAGTAGAGAGAATTACTTATTTCAGCTTTTATTTGTTTCATCACATTCCCAGTGGGTCAGTAGTTTACATACACTCAATTCGTATTTGGTAGCATTGCCTTTAAATTGTTTAACTTGGGTCAAACGTGTCTGGTAGCCTTCCACAAGCTTCCCACAATAAGTTGGGTGAATTTTGGCCCATTCCTCCTGACAGAGTTGATGTAACTGAGTCAGGTTTGTAGGCCTCCTTGTTCGCACATGCTTTTTCATTTCTGCTGACAAATTTTCTATAGGCTTGAGGTCAGTGCTTTGTRATGGCCACTCCAATACCTTGACTTTGTTGTCCTTAAGCCATTTTGCCACAACTTTGGAATTATGCTTGTGGTCATTGTCCATTTGGAAGACCCATTTGCCACAAGCTTTAACTTCCTGACTGATGTCTTGTGAAGTGCACCAGTCCCTCCTGCAGCAAAGCACCCCCACAACATGATGCTGCCAACCCGTGCTTCACGGTTGGGATGGTGTTCTTCGGCTTGCAAGCCTCCCCCTTTTCCTCCATACATAATGATGGTCATTATGGCCAAACAGTTATATTTTTGTTTTATCAGACCAGAGGACATTTCTCCAAAAAGTACGATCCTTGTCCCCATGTGCAGTTGCAAACCGTAGTCTGGCTTTTTTATGGTGGTTTTGGAGCAGTGGCTTCTTCCTTGCTGAGCAGCCTTTCAGGCTATGTCGATATAGGACTCGTTTTACTGTGGATATAGATACTTTTGTACTTGTTTCCTCCAACATCTTCACAAGGTCCTTTGCTGTTGTTCTGGAATTGATCACCAAAGTACGTTCATCTCTAGGAGACAGAACGCGTCTCCTTCCTGAGCGGTATGACGACTGCGTGGTCCCATGGTGTTTATACTTGCGTACTATTTTTGTACAGATGAACGTGGTACCTTCAGGCATTTGGAAATTGTTCCCAAGGATGAACCAGACTTGTGGACTACAATTTTTTTTCTGAGTTCTTGGCTGATTTCTTTAGATTTTCCCATGATGTCAAGCAAAGTGGCACTGAGTTTGAAGGTAGGCCTTGAAATACATCCACAGGTATATATGACTCAAATGATGCCAATTAGCCTATCAGAGCCTAAAGCCATGACATTATTTTCTGGAATTTTCCAAGCTGTTTAAAGGCACAGTCAACTTAGTGTGTGTAAACTTCTGACCCACTGGAATTGTGATACAGTGAATTATAAGTGAAATAATCTGTCAGTAAACAATTGTTGGAACAATTAATTGTGTCATGCACAAAGTAGATGTCCTAACCGACTTGCCAAAACGATAGTTTGTTAATTTAATTGGGACTAGGCCCTTTTTTTCTCCATTTCCTGTCTGAATGACGTGCCCAAAGTAAAGTGCCTGTAGCTCAGGCCCTGATGCCAGGATATGCATATAATTGGTACCATTGGAAAGAAAACCCTTTGGATTTGGTATAAATGTTAAAATAATGTAGGAGAATATAACACAATAGATATGGTATGAGAAAATCCAAAGAAAAACCAACCGGAATTATATATATTTTTTTGTAGAGACCATCCTCTTAGAAATGCAAGAGAAAGGTCATACTGAAAATTAGCTCCCTGGATGCAATTCCTATGGCTTCAACGGGGTGTCAGCAGTCTATGTTCAGGCTTGTAACTTCAAAAACGAATAAGAAATAACAGTTTTAGTAGAAGGACACAGTCTTGGAAATTTGTGTTTGCGCGCGCCGTGAAAACATTACGCATCTGCTAAAATCGGTTTCCTATTGAACATACTTCTTTCCGAAATAAATATTATGGTTTGATTACATTTTAGGGTATCTGGGGAGTAAATTTAAATGTATTTTGACTTGTTGAAACAAAGTTTAGGGGAAGATTTTCAGATTCCTTTCTCTGCATGTTGAACGAGTGGATTACTCAAATCGATGGCGCCAACTAAACAGACTTTTTGGGATATAAAGAAGGATTTTATCTAACAAAACGACACTACATGTAATAGCTGGGACCCTTTGGATGACAAATCAGAGGAAGATTTTCAAAAAGTAAGTGAATATTTAATATTTAATGTGAATGTATGAAACCTGTGCCGGTGGAAAAATATTTTGATGTGGTGCGCCATCATCAAACAATCGAATGGCATGTTTTCACTCTAATAGCTACTGTAAATCGGACACTGCAGTTAGATTAACAAGAATTTAAGCTTTCAGCCAATATAAGACACTTATATGTACCTAAATGTTTAAAATCCATAATATTTATGATTATTTATTTGAATTGTGCACCCTCCAGTTTCACCGGAAGTTGCCCCGCTAGCGGGACACCGATCCTTGAGAAGTTTTTTCAACAAGACATTTGTGGAGTGGTTGAAAAACGACTTTTAATGACTCCAACCTAAGTGTATGTAAACTTCCGACTTCAACTGTATGTTACTTTATCTCTAGTAACCCATTATACTTCCTTAACACTAGTGCTCTCTAGTAACAGCATATTCTGGAATAGTACTTTCTCCTTTCATATCTCCGCATACATAATAACGTTATACCATCAAACTCCACTGATGAGTCATGTTATCCTCATTATCTCTAATGAGTCATGTTACCCTCGATTGAGATACTGAGAAATGTTATCCTCTACCTGTTACTCTGGACCCTGATCTCTCTTTTGACGAACATATCAAGACTATGTCAAGGACAGATTTTTTCCATCCTTGTAACATTGCAAAAATCTAAAACTTTTTGTCCCAAAATTATGCAGAAAATCTAATCCATGTTTTTGTCACTTCTAGATTAGACTACTGCAATTCTCTACTCTCCGGCTACCTGGATAAAGCACTAAATACACTTCAGTTAGTGCTAAACCCAGCTGCTAGAATCCTGACTAGAACCCACAAATGTTATCATATTACTCCAGTGCTAGAGCCTCTTAAAGCTAGGGCTGATTTCAAGGTTTTACTGCTAACCTACAAAGCATTACATGGGCTTGCTCCCACCTATCCGTTTGCTATGGTCACAAGATGCAGGCCTCCTTATTGTCCCTAGAATTTCTAAGCAAACAGCTGGATCCAGGGCTTTCTCCTATAGAGCTCCATTTTTATGGAATGATCTGCCTGTCCATGTGAGAGACGCGGACTCGGTCTCAACCTTTAAGTCTTTACTGAAGACTCATCTCTTCAGTAGGTCCTATGATTGAGTGTAGTGTGGCCCAGGAGTGCGAAGGTGAACGGAAAGCCACTGGAGAGACGAACTATCCTTGCTGTCTCTGCCTCGCCGGCTCCCCTCTCTCCACTGGGATTCTCTGCCTCTGACCCTATTACGGGGGCTGAGTCACTGGCTTACTCGTGACCTTCCATGCCATCCCTAAGAGAGGGTTGAGTCACAGACGTGAACTTCCTCTCCGGTTTTGCGCCCCCTCGGGCTCGTGCGGTGGAGTAGATCTTCGTGGGCTATACTCAGCCTACTCATGGTAGTAAATTGGTGGTCTGTTGGTATCACTCTAGTGGTGTGGGGGCTGTGCTTTGGCAAAGCGGGTGGGGTTATATCCTGCCTGGTTGGCCCTGTCTGGGGGTATCATCGGACGGGGCCACAGTGTCCCCTGACCCACCCCAGTCTCCAGTATCTATGCTGCAATAGTCTATGTGTCGGGGGGCGAGGGTCAGTCTGTTATATCTGGTGAAATTCTCCTGACTTATCTGGTGTCCTGTGTGAATTTACGTATGCTCCTTCTAATTCTCCTTCTCCCCCTCCCTTCCCAGAGGACCTGAACCCTAGGATCATGCCTCAGGACTACCTGGCCTGATGACTCCTGGCTGTCCCCAGTCCACCTGGTCGTGCTGCTGCTCCAGTTTCAACTGTTCTGCTTGTGACTAGGGAACCCTGACCTGTTTACAGGATGTGCTACCTATCCAGGACCTGGTGTTTTTGACTCTCTCTCTACCGCACCAGCTTTCTCGACCTCTGAATGCTCGGCTATGAAAAATCAACTGACATTTACTACTGAGGCACTGACCTGTTGCACCCTCTACAACCACTGTGATTATTATCCTGCTGGTCATCTATGAACATTTGAACATCAAGTAGAAATATCTGGCCTTAATGGCTATGTACTCTTAAAATCTCCACCCGGCACAGCCAGAAGAGGACTGGCCACCCCTCAGAGCCTGGTTCCTCTCTAGGTTCCTGCCTTTCTAGGGAGTTTTTTCTAGCCACTGTGCTTCTACATCTGCATTGCTTGCTGTTTTGGGTTTTAGGCTGGATTTCTCTATAGCACTTTGTGACATCTGCTGATGTAAAAAGGGCTTTATGAATAAATGTGGTTGATTGATTGAGAGAGCCGATGGGCAGTGGTGGACTTAGGTATTTACATCCACACCCCCACATGTGCATCTTTAACGATTCCTAAATTCCTACAATAATAATAACACTTGTGCCATTATCAGTGGTTCAGACCACGTAGACATTTCTGTCATTACATCCTATGCCTCATATGTATCTTCAATGATTCTCTTTCTGCTTCTTCCTATACATATAAAACACCCCGTGCTCAATGACACTCGTGCTAGTAGTCCCAGACTACGATGGGTGGTGGTGGACGGAATCCCTAGATAACCATAGTTAGCGTTATAGATCGAAAAACTTATTTCACACAGCTCTCATTTACTCAGTACTTAATAGCTAAATTTCATTCCTTTAATTATCCAATTTTCAAGCCACTTATTATCCAAATTTCAATCAATCAGCTTATCCACATTTCAATCAGCTTAACATGTGCTTTCCACTCTCACACAACTTTCACATCCACATTTACTCCCAAACACACTCGGTAATCTCCCTTATTACCCATTTGCACCATATGTATCTTTCACAAACTATTAGAAGTGGCTGCAGACCACTTAGACACTTCTCCTATAAATGCCTACAGACAGCTGCCATGGTACCGTTACGCCCTTGCTCTAGTCTTCTCATAAGACTAGTGAATAGCCTTTCTCTCTATAAGACTATGGGTACCTTATTTTGCATTATTCGCCATCATTTTATTGGTTTTATTATATATCTTTTTTTTTACACAAATTCATTTAAATTGACTCAAAGACAGTCCCTCAATTGTTCGCGGATAATGTGTCTCCTCCTGGGCAGCTCACAGTAAGGGTCTGGTCTGGGCGGGTCTCGTCCTCTTTTGGTCAGACGGGAATTTCCCTCACGCTTCATAAATTGCGCCACCGGTTTTCCTCACAGACCTCCACTGGAAAGCTCTGCAGGCAGAATCAATCATCCTGTTCTTGACGCCAAAATTTTTGGGAAATTCTACACAGGGACGTTCAAAGTCAATCTTCAATGAGTCATTGTTTATTAACAGTGTGGCGCACAGCTGGTCAGCCACCAGGGGGAGACTCGTCGAGGCCTGGTGAGACGGAGTATACATCATGAGGCGATGCCTCCATCTGCTGGACATGCCAGGTCTCGACGGGCTCTCCGCCCAGGACTAATTGGGGCTGATTGAGGAGTTGGTGAGTAATCAAGGGCTGATTGTTCTATGGACCTCGCAAAGAAGTTGTGGGAAGCCCAACCGACCCCATTACGCAGCATGGTAGAGCACGTGAAGACGATGAGGGAGCGGATGACAGCCATATGGCCCATCGTGAGGGAACATATGGAGAAGGCCCAACGCCCCCAGCCCAGGTCTACAATCGGGGAGCCCAGCCCCGAGAATTCCAGGTGGGAGACAGGGTGCTGGTCTTAAATCCCCACGGCCGAAAGTAAGTTCCTGGCAACATGGCACGGACCATACAAGGTGGTCGAGAAATGGGACCTGTCAATTACCGCGTACGGCAACCGGGGAGACGGAAACCTCAACAGATTTACCACGTGAACCTGTTGAAGAAGTGGCACGAGAGGACAGCCTTGGCCGTGTTATGGTCGGGACCCAGGACGCCAACGGTACTGAGCAATGAGGACCTCGACCCGGCCCAGAAGCAAGAGCTCAGGAGGCTTGTCGATCGGAACACGGCCGTACCCGGCCCGGTGCGGAATCCGTACCCGGCCCGGGCGAAACGGTAAGAAAGAGGCCATATCGGATTCCGGAGGCCCGAAGGAAGGCCGTGAAACAAGAAGCGGAGGCTATGCTGAGGATGGGGGTCATTGAAGAGTCCCACAGTGCATGGTGCAGCCCAATTGTGTTGGTGCCCAAACCGGACGGTAGCCTCCGCTTCTGTAACGATTTCCGGGGGCTGAACGACATCAGCTTGTTCGACACATATCCCATGCCGAGGGTGGATGAGCTCATCGACCGATTGGGAAAGGCCCGGTACATCAGCTCCCTTGAACCTGACCAAAGGATATTGGCAGGTACCGTTGGCAGCCTCCTCCAGGGAGAAGACGATGTTCTCGACACCAGACGGTTTGTATCAGTACCAGGTGCTCCCGTTCGGTCTCCATGGAGCCCCACCCACATTTCAACGGGTGATGAACAAAGTACTTCGACCACCCCAGTTGTACGCAGCGGCCTATTTGGATGACATCATCATCCAAACCCAAGGTTGGAAAGAGCACTTGATGCACCTCCGGTGCTGGATGCGCTCAGACAAGCCGGGTTGACCGCAAACCCCAAGAAGTGCAAACTAGGTTTCGAGGAGGTGGAGTACCTGGGGTATTTGATCGGACGGGGGAACGTCAAGCCCCAGGAGAGGAAGGTTCAAGCGGTGCGTGACTGGCCCGTTCCACGCACCAAAACACAGGTCAAGTCCTTCCTGGGACTGGCAGGATACTATAGCCGATTTATCTTCAACTTTGCGGCTATAGCTTCCCCCCTCACCGATCTAACCAGGGCCTGCCTCCCGAAATCAGTGAAATGGACGAACGAGACAGAAGCGGCGTTCAGCCGTCTGAAGGAAGCGCTGTGCTCCCATCCGATTCTCGTAACGCCCGATTTCCAGGTGCCGATGGTGGTCCAGATGGATGCGTGTGATACGGGACTAGGCGCCGTTCTGTCCCAGATACACGATGGGGAGGAGCACCCCATCATGTACATCAGCAGAAAGCTGGTTCCTAGAGAGAAAAAGTACTCCGTTGTGGAGAAAGAGTGTCTAGCGGTGAAGTGGGCTCTAAACACTCTCAAGTATTACCTGTTGGGTACCCACTTCACCCTGGTCACGGACCATGCTCCCCTGGTCTGGATGGCCAGGGGAAAGGACACAAACGATCGGGTTACCAGGTGGTTCTTGTCCCTTCAACGCTTCTCTTTTTCTGTTGTGCACAGGTCAGGGGCTAAGCATGGAAACGTGGATGCCCTATCGAGAAGGGAGACGTACGTCGCACTAACGACAGTCCCCGCCCACACAGAGCCGTGTGGCGTACAGCTGGTCAGCCACCAGGGGGAGACTCGTCGAGGCCTGGTGACAGACGGAGTATACATCACGAGGCGATGATTCCATCTGCTGGACGTGCCAGGTCTCGACGAGCTCTCCGCCCAGGACTAATTGGGGCTGATTGGGGAGTTGGTGAGTAATCAAGGGCTGATTGCTCACCAGCTGTACAAGCCCCATAAAGCTGCTAGAAGGGCAGCACACAGGGGAGGACTGGGGGAAGTAAGGTGACTTCCATGTAGTTGGAGACGGTGCCCGAGCTAAGACGAGGGAGTTTGAGTTTGTGTGCCCAACAGGATACAGCAAGACCCGGAGCCCAGAAGACGGTATCCCGGAGAGGGTCTCATGGGGGAGACCTATCCTTTTCTTTTGATTTATTATTAAATAAACACCCTTGATACCAAGCTAATCATACTCTGTCTGTGTCTGATCTGTGTAAACGTCTTGACCCAATCCCCTGGTCTGCCACAACAGGTAACTGGAGAGGTTCCAACAAACTTGATGCACCATAGTACACATCTGTCAGGAGCTCTTCTGGGGCAGTCCCGTTAGATTTCTTATATACTGCAGACAAGTTATATTTGCATGATTTAGCTTATTCGTTATTCATAATTAATTAATCATTAACGTTTGCTTCATTCATGTGACCAACCAATACTGGTTCATGCATGTGACAGACCAATACCTGATGAGGCTTCTTCTCTAAGCTGGGACCTTGAAACTGATATCTTTCATTCTCAAAACAATGGTCTAGGCGTACTGCTAAATTGCAATCACTGATAGTGAGGATTCATTCATCAGTCACTAGCATGAACACAGAAATTGGTTATTAGAAAAGCACGAACATAAAATGTTAATCACATACGCTTTCTCCTTCTCTCTCATTCCCCTTAGGGAGAGAGATCCAGGGCTATCTTGGCTCTCTCTCTCCAGTTAGTCTTCTATCCTTCCTCCCTCCTACTCCTACTCCCTCATTTTAATTTAAATTAAAAAAAAATATTTAATTATGTTTTAATTACATTTTTTGTCATTTAGCAGATGCTCTTATCCAGAGCGAGTGCATACATTTTCATAATTTCATAACTCCCTCCTACCCTTTCTCAACCTCTCATTTCTGGCTTGTTCCTTTTATTCTCTCTTCTATCTTTCCTCCCTCCTACCCTTCCTCCCTCCTACCCTTTCTCCACTTCATCTTCCCACTAACCTGGTTGTTGCCAGAGCTCTAATATGCCGAGAAGATGGTGATAACACATTGGGTGTGTCCCAAATTCCACCCTGTTCCCTACTGGCCCTGGTCAAAAGTAGTGCACTACATGGGGAATAGTGTGCCGTTTGAGATGCAGCCATAAAGCAGAAGGCCTTGAGCCTCACAGAGAGGCCTCATCAGCCTGAGAGCCACAGATAGACAGGCAGGAGGTCTGAGCACTTAAATAAAGACGGCCAATTCACATTTCACTCAACTAATAACCTAATAACCTGTGTCATCTTGAGGAGATATTGCAATATTCACGAGTACAATTCAACACGGGGCAGGGAATTGGAAAAATTCACCATCTCAATAGTGCTTCAACAATGATAACAGCTCCTCTCCTAGGATGTATGTTCCTTCAATAGGGTGCAGTGTTTTTCCTGACCACGTGACCTGACCAGGAAAAACTTTTTCCTGTTTTTTTTACAGGGGGAGCCTGTAAAGAAGGAAGACATCTTTGTCGCTGTGAAAACTTGTAAGAAGTTTCACACTGAGAGGGGTGAGTCAGATCTTTGAAGCTCCTCTGAAGCTCTGGGGTGGTGAAACTCAGACAGGGTCCATAATGTTCGTAAAATATTCATGTCGACATTTTCTCTATTCTTCTAAAAGAGTGTATTTTTTGCCTTTTGAGATGTGTGCCTGGTAAAGTGCTGACTCTGTCAGGTCTGGTTTAACTCTCAGCACAAGATGTCAGTCACCAACTTGCTTTGACTTGGCTGTTTGAATTTCGGAAGCACCCGGAAAATTCGACATCAGCTCCGGCTGACATGTCGGTCACAGCTAATTGTTCTGATTATAATAATTAAATCATGTTTATTTCAAAAAGTTCTGTGAAAGACAAGTTATATGTTTTTAACATTCATAATGAATAATGCTGCAAGTTTTCTGTATACAGAAGCCTGATTCTTCTGACTATGGTAGTGTGGAAGTGTTGAGCTGTATTGTTTTACCTGTCGTTCTTTTGTCCTGCCCCAGTCCCAGTGGTGAAGAAGACGTGGGAGAGAGAGGCATCTCTGTTGGAGTATTACAGTGACCACACTGACCCCTCCATACCTACCATCGACCTAGGAGTCCCCAACACAGAGAGAGGTGAGTTAGTCCAGGGCCTGTATCCATAAAATGTCTCAGAGTTGGAGTGCTAATCTAGGATCACTTTTGCCTAATTTAGATATGAATAATTATTAAGATTACATGGACAGGGAGGACCTGGTCCTAGATCAGCACACTTAATCTGAGATGCAATGTGAATACAGGCCCTGCTCCCATCCACATATCCACTCTAGTCAGGACATGTTGCAATTGGGACAATTTTATGCAATTTCAAAAGTACAGTTGAACAGTTCAGAGTTGATTTTGTTCAAAGATAAAGATCGCTAAATAATGTGTATGAAGCTAAGATCTAAGATAATTCACTTCATAAAAATCTAAGTTTGTCGGATGTTTTTAGTTCTCTTATTTCGAGATGACATTATGTCGCATGCTAGCAGATGTGTAGATTCAGCTATATGCCCAAGTGAATTGAATAGATAAGGACTGAATTATTTCCTGATTTGATTCAGTCTGACAAACTCTGGCAGATGGCAAGTCTGATGCTACAGGTACAACAAGGCATGTTATACCAGTCTACCAATTGCACTACACGTTATATTGTGTTGTTATTATTTAATCAAGGTTAATTTGGCTTCCTGTCTGATCCTGCTCTCATAACATTTGGGATGCAACAAAGGGCTGTGGGAACATTTTGTGCCTCTGTTTTGCCACTGCTTTTTCATGAGGTTGTTAATTGGGTGTCTTGTCTGTGACAGATGAATTTACTAAAATTTCAGCTCTCATCTTTTCCACGGTTCTCAATGTCAAACGACGAAAGCCGGATTGTTTTTTTTTTCTCATGATTGCGACCTGGGTCATTTTCATTCAGGACTATTGTGACAGACTGCATCTATTGAAGTGTAAGAGATAGTAACAATGTCAGCATGACTTCAGGTAGACCTGTTAATAATGTCGAATATGCCCACAGTAGCAGGAATTTGAATATGCTGGCTCGATCAGATGTTGTGTCATTTGATAGATTCAGTCTTAAATACTAATAGTCTTAAGATACTGTAAGATTTCGATACGATTTAGTCTTATCAGGTGGAAATGCCCAACTTTTAGGATGGTTTTGGAATGAATATGGAAACCTCCGATTCAATCAGTACCACTTCTCTGCGAGTAAATTACCGTTATTGACTTGAGTTTTATAGAAGAGTTCAAGTAAACTCTGAATAGGGTTGTTAGCTATCAACCTTGCTCTCTTCTGATTTTATCTTAATTATGACAATTTCACCTATCAATTCTCCAATGGGAAAGGGTCAGGGGAAGGGAATGGTGTGTAATGGAATGCTTGTGCTGTAATATGCAGTAAATCAGTGTATCTGGAACAGACAAAGCCAACACTCTTTCTTTCACGCACAATCCAACAGAGCCGGGGCTGTGTAATCACCCTACTTATCATTATTCAACGGCACGCTAAATCGGAAATCAAAAACCTTGGTTGGCCTTGGCGTAGCGCTGGCATGGAAAGCTCATTCACCACTCTGTCATCATTCCAAATGGCACCCTATTCACTACATAGTGCACTACTTTTAACCAGACACTTATTTTATTTCTGTCAACATTCAACTGGTAAAAGTTGATTGTCATATGATTAAGAGAAGAAAATGGCCTTAAAAGGGGCAGCTCCCTATTTTAATGTTGATGTCTATTTAACAGACTGTTAAATTCTGTTAAATAGCCATCACTAACACATTAGAGGCTGCTGCCCTATATACATATACTTGGAATCACTGGTCACTTTAATAATGGAACACTAGACACTTTTAAAAAAAAGAATACATATTTTGCAATACTCATCTCATGTATATACTGTATTCTATCCTATTCTACTGTATCTACAGTTGAAGTCGGAAGTTTACATACACTTAGGTTGGAGTCATTAAAACTCGTTTTTCAACCACTCCACAAATGTATTGTTAACAAACTATAGTTTTTGCAAGTCGATTAGGACATTTACTTTGTGCATGACAAGTAATTTTTCCAACAATTGTTTGCAGACAGATTATTTCACTTATAATTCACTGTATCACAATTCCAGTGGGTCAGAAGTTTACATACACTAAGTTGACTGTGCCTTTAAACAGCTTGGAACATTCCAGAAAATTATGGCATGGCTTTATAAGCTTCTGATAGGCTAATTGACATCATTTGAGTCAATTGGAGGTGTACCTGTGGATGTATGTCAAGGCCTACCTTAGAACTCAGTGCCTCTTTGCCAGACATCATGGGAAAATCAAAAGAAATCAGCCAAGACCTCAGAAAATAAATTGTAGACCTCCACAAGTCTGGTTCATCCTTGGGAGCAATTTCCAAACGCCTGAAGGTACCACGTTCATCTGTACAAACAATAGTACGCAAGTATAAACACCATGGGACCACACAGCCGTCATACCGCTCAGGAAGGAGACGCGCTCTGTATCCTAGAGATGAACGTACTTTGGTGCAAAAAGTGCAAATCAATCCCAGAACAACAGCAAAGGACCTTGTGAAGATGCTAGCAGAAACAGGTACAAAAGTATCTATATCCACAGTAAAACGAGTCCCATATCGACATAACCTAGCCGCTCAGCAAGGAAGAAGCCACTGCTCCAAAACCGCCCTAAAAAAGCCAGACTACGGTTTGCAACTGCAAATGGGGACAAATATCGTACTTTTTGGAGAAATGTCCTCTGGTCTGATGAAACAAAAATAGAACTGTTTGGCTATAATGACCATTGTTGTGTTTGGAGGAAAACGGGGGAGGCTTGCAAGCTGAAGAACACTCTCACAAACGTGAAGGACAGGGTGGCAACATCATGTTGTGGGGGTGCTTTGCTGCAGGAGGGACTGGTGCACTTCACAAAATAGATGGCATCATGAGGAAAGGAAAACTATGTGGATATATTGAAGCAACATCTCAAGACATCAGTCTGGAAGTTAAAACTTGGTCGCAAATGGGTCTCCCAAATGGACAATGACCCCAAGCATACTTCCAAAGTTGTGGCAAAATGCCTTAAGGACAACAAAGTCAAGGTATTGGAGTGGCCATCACAAAGCCCTGACCTCAATCCCATAGAACATTTGTGGGCAGAACTGAAAAAGCATGTGCGAGCAAGGAGGCCTACAAACCTGACTCAGTTACAACAGCTCTGTCAGGAGGGAATGGGCCAAAATTCACCCAACTTATTGTGGGAAGCATGTGGAAGGCTGCTCTAAACGTTTGACCCTGTCACGACTCCGACCGAGGCAGGCTCTCCTTCCCGTTCGGGTGGCGCTCGGCGGTCGTCGTCACCGGCCTATTAGCTGCCACTGATCCTTTTCTCCCCCTCCTTATGTGTTTATTGGTTACACCTGTTTTGTGTTTGTGCTTAATTAGTTGGGCTTTATCAGTCAGCCGGCCCGCCCGTTTCTTTGTGCGGGATTGTTAGTGTGTAAGCTTGGTGTTTGTTCGGACTACGTGTTTATGTATGTTCGAGTTTGTTTACTGGACTGTTTTTCGTTCCCCGTGTCTGGGGCAGTTTACGTAGAGCACCCAGTGTATTAGTGGGGTGGCCGAAGTGCCGTGTTTCATTAAAAGGAACATTGTTATTGAATCCTCTGTTTTTTCTGCGCCTGACTTCGCACTCCGACACCCAGTCCTTACAGACCCAAGTTAAACAATTTAAAGGTAATGCTACCAAATACTAATTGAGTGTATGTAAACTTCTGACCCACTGGGAATGTGATGAAAGAAATAAAAGCTGAAACAAATCATTCTCTCTACTATTATTCTGACATTTCACGTTCTTAAAATAAAGTGGTGATCCTAACTGACCTAAGACAGGGAATTTGTACTAGGATTAAATATCAGGAATTGTGAAAACTGAGTTTAAATGTATTTGGCTAAGGTGTATGTAAACTTCCGACTTCAACTCTGTCTATGCCGCTCTGACATTGCTTGCCCAATGTTTATATATTCCTAATTCCATTCCTTTACTTTTGTGTGTGTTGTTGTGAAATTGTTAGATATTACCTCGCTGTCGGAGCTAGAAACTCTAGCATTTCGCTACACCCGCTATAACATCTGCTAAACACGTGTACTGTGTGTGACCAATAGCATTTGATTTGATATTATTTGACCCAATATTATGGCCATAGGATGAGCAAATGTATCTTGTTGAGATTTAATTGTGAAAAAAACTTTGTGTGATCTGAGTCTCATTTATGAGTTTCTCTTATTTTAACTACAGTAGTCATGTCACCACCCGGTCAGCTACAGTGAGTCCTCCTACCATTACCTCCTACCATTACATTTGTTCATATCCTTTGCTAGTTACTGCGCTATTAGCCCAGTTATAGATAAGTGCATAGTCAGCAATAGAGGAGTGATTGCTTCCGACAAGAACACAAAACGTGTACATTTCTAGACACCTTTGAAAGCGAGTCGGGGAAAGAGCTTTTTTTGGTCTGAAGAGGCAGTGTTGTATTTTGAGACTGGCTTGAAAAAGCTAAGTAGCCAATAGACAGTGTGTAGCATAATTTCTCTGATTTTCTGTAATAATGGAATGGGAATAATAATGTTTTATTTTGTAAAGTGTTTTTTTTTCTTCTTCAAAGGTCAAAGGTAGGCCTACATTGAACACCACACATTCGCCGCTACTGTAGGCTGAATGATAGCACAGCTATTTCCATGTTAAAATGTTATGGGATGCATTTTCTCCATTGTTTTTGAAGGTAGGCAACTCTGGTAGGCCTACATTCTGATCAAATATCCACAGTAGTCTACTTGGCCACTGTTAAAACTAACTTTAATTGGGTACAGCCTCAGTGTTCACAGTCATTTTTTTTCTTGTGTTGGACCCTATTTCTTCCTAGTTAAGAAATAAGAGGTAGCCCTACTGTACCTGTTTGACAGACAGAATTATAGTCGACTATCCTATATATTTTCTCAGCCAATTCCTTCAGTCACCAGCCCCTCCTTAAAAAACAAGGTGCTTTTTCTCTGTGCATACCTCGTAGTGGGGTAGGCTAAATAAATACAACAGAATTGTGCAAATTATAAGAATAGTGATAAAGGAAGCGAAATATGCTGTGTAGATCATGCCCAGAGCTCATGGTTGAGCCGTAGCAAAATTAGAGCTGGAGAGTGGGCCAACACTCCCAACTTTTTTTTCAATTATCTCAGCACTCCAGCCAAGTTACGCATGCGGGTCTCCTCACTTAACTCAACTCACATGCTCTGGTGTTGTATTAAAAAATATTATTCTTGTCTCCCATTCATGTAAAATTACATGAAATGTGTTTATCAAAGACTATATTTTCTCGGATCCCCAAATACGATGATAGATTCAAGCAATGCTTTTATCACACTGAACAAAAATTGAAATGCAACATGCAACACTTTTATTGGTTGGGAATACAGATGTGTATCAGATACCTAAAAAAAAAAGGTAAGGGCGTGGATCAGAAAATCAGTCAGTATCTGCTGTGACCACCATTTGCCTCATGCAGCACGACACATCTCCCTCACATACAGTTTATCAGGGTGTCGATTGTGGCCTGTGGAATGTTGTCCCACTCCTCTTCAATTGAAGTGCGAAGTTGCTGGATATTGGCGGGAACTGGAACATGCTGTTGTACATGTCGATCCAGAGCATCCGGAACATGCTCAATGGGTTTAATGTCTAGTGAGTATGGTATCAGCAAACCGCTCGCCCACACGACGCCATACACGCAGTCACACAAATCAGGCCTTCATGGTCGAATTGCTGCTGCAAAAAACCACTATTAATAAGAAGAAGAGACTTGCTTGGGCCAAAAAACACGAACAATGGACATTAGACCAGTGGAAATCTGTCCTTTGGTCTGTTGAGTCCAAATTTGAGATTTTTGGTTCTAACCGCAGTGAGACGCAGAGTAGGTGAACGGATGATCTCCACATGTGTGGTTCCCACCGTGACATGGAGGAGGTGTGATGGTGTGGGGTTGCTTTGCTGGTGACACTGTCTGTGATTTATTTAGAATTCAAGGCACATTTAACCAGCATGGCAACCACAGCATTCTGAAGCGATACGCCATCCCATCTGGTTTGCGCTTAGTGACCCAAAACAAACCTTCAGTCTGTGTAAGTGCTATTTGACCAAGAAGGAGAGTGATGGTGCTTCATCAGATGACCTGGCCTCCACAATCACCCGACCTCAACCCAATTGAGATGGTTTGGGATGAGTTGGACTGTAGAGTGAAGGAAAAGCAGCCAACAAGCACGCAGCATATGTAGGAACTCATTCAAGACTGTTGGAAAAGCATTCCTCCTGAAGAAAATGTCAAGAGTGTGCAAAGCTGTCATCAAGGCAAAGGGTTTGAAGAATCTGAAATATAAAATATGTTCGATTTTTTTAAACACTTTTTTTGGTTACTACATCATTCCATATGTGTTATTTCATAGTGTTGATGTCTTCACTATTATTCTACAATGTAGAAAATAGTAAAAATAAAGAAAAACCCTTGAATGAGTAGGTGTGTCCAAACTTTTGACTTGTACTGTATCTATAGTAATGAAATTGGTGCATACTACTTATTTGTCAACCAAAGACAGATCGGCTCTTGTTGTCAAATTGACTGGGCCTGAGCCGCACGCTAACCGAATCAGTTAGCTTACGGAGACGCTCAAATTGACTGGAGCCACTCAAGTTGACTGGGCCTAAGACTAACGCTAACCGATTGTGGCACAATCCATTAGCGTGCGGTACTCAGGAAGTGTAAAGTGGATGTTGTTCCCACTGTGACAATTAAAACCTATCCGAACCTAAAGCCATGGATAGATGTCAGCATTTCGCGCAAAACTGAAAATGTGAATCACCACATGTTGGTAAAGCATTCTTCCTGAAGCTTCTTGAGAAAATGCCAAGAGTGTGCAAAGCTGTCATTAAGGCAAAGGGTGGCTACTTTGAAGAATGTGAAATATAAAAGGTATTTTGATTTGTTTAACACTTTTTTGGTTTCTACATGATTCCATATGTGTTATGTTATAGTTTTGAGGTCTTCACTACAATGTAGAAAATTTTACAAAATAAAGAAAAACCCTTGAATGAGTACGTGTGTCCAACTTTTGGCTGGTACTGTATATTTATACTCTTTTTGTGTATATTATTGTGTACTGTTATATATTTCTGCACTATTTGAGTTAGGAACACAAGCATTTTGCTACACACGCAATAGCATCTGCTAAATATGTGTATCCGACCAATGACATTTGATTTGATTTATACAAATTGCTCAGCCCCAGTCAATTTGACAGTAAGAGATTTGCTGGCCACATTAACTTTAAAACTTAAACGTAAACTACGCCGTCAAGATGGGTGGGGGAACTAAAATGTTTTGCCCGAGAGGTGGTTTGCAAGCCCTGATACATCTGACAAACGTCAGAGCCGTTGTAGTACGATTCAATCTTAGTCCTGTGGTGATGCTTTGCCTCTCTGATGGTTCGTCGGAGGACAAAGCGTGATTTCTTTTAAGCGTCTGGATTAGTATCCCGCTCCTTGAAAGCGGCAGCTCTAGCCTTTAGCTCGGTGCGGATGTTTCCTGTAATCCATGGCTTCTGGTTGGGATATGTACGTACGGTCACTGTGGGGATGACATCGTCAATGCACTTATTGATGAAGCCGGTGACTCAATTTTTAATTTTATTTATCTAGTCAAGTCAGTTAAGAACAAATTCTTATTTTCAATGACGGCCTAGGAACAGTGGGTTAACTGCCTTATTCAGGGGCAGAACGACAGATTTTTACCTTGTCAGCTCGGGGATTCGATCTTGAAACCTTTCGGTTACTAGTCCAACGCTCTAACCACTAGGCTACCTGCCACCCCAATGCCATTGGATCACGTGAACATATTCCAGTGTGTGTTAGTAAAACAGTCCTGTAGCGTAGCATCCACGTCTTCAGACCACTTCCGTATTGAGTGAGTCACTGGTACTTCCTGCTTTAGTTTTTGCTTTTAAGCAGGAATCACGAGGATAAAGGATAGGAATACCTAGGATAGGATAAAGTAATCCTTCTACCCCCCCCCCCCCCCCCTTAGAGTTAGATGCACTATTGTAAAGTGGTTGTTCCACTGGACATCATAAGGTGAATGCACCAACTTGTAAGTCGCTCTGGATAAGAGCGTCTGCTAAATGACTTAAATGTAATGTAGATGTAATAAAGTTATGGTCAGATTTGCCAAATGGAGGGCGAGGCGGAGAGAGGGGTAACAAGACGAGGGTGCTACAGGGGAAGACAAGGAAAGAATGAGAGCACCTCGAGGGGACTGTTAAATTAAGCATGAGGGTCTGTGATTCTCTGTGATGGTGTGCTTGCCTATGGGGTATTTCACCATATCTCTCAGTCCCGATGGCTGGAGAGAGGACAGACGGGGATTCCGATGGCGATGAGCGACATTATTTCGCTGGGTTTCTTGCTGTTTGTTATGGAGTGTCCTCCTGTAACAGACTGCGATCCCTGGTCAAAAGTAGTGCACCATAAAGGAAATAGGGTGCCATTTAGGACGAAGTCTGTGCCGGTGGTATTATTACACAGTAAGTCGGACCCCAGCTAGCTTCACTGTGTAACTTTCTTCTTTTCCGTCTCCTGATTAGTCATTATATTGCTCCCTCACTCCCTCTAAGCCTACATTCATCTCCTCTGTTGTTGTACAGTATCTGACTTTTTTTGGCCAGATTGGATAAAGATTTGTCAATTAAATGTAATTCTAGTCAGACAGGGCATAATAGCTTTATTGATTTCCTCTCGCCTTAAGGATTCCCCTACTGTGACGGGAATGAGAGCTTTGATTCTGTGGACCATGTCTCTGAATTGAAATACATCTGGTCTGTRAAGTCAACCTGTCTCCAACAAGTTGTCGGACATTGTATTAAGTCTTTCAACAAAGTCAGTATGTGGCTACAGACAACAATCTAGCTTTCATGATCCAAGATGGCATAGCAGTCGGACGTCTGTTTTTGTCTTGTCCCTTCCCGTGTATATATCGCTTTCTTCGTATATATTTAAAAAGATATATATCTCAATTTCCATCTACGGATTGAACATAAAGTGGCTGTTCCACTGGATGTCATAAGGTGAATGCACCAATTTGTAAGTCGCTCTGGATAAGAGCGTCTGCTAAATGACTTAAATGTAAATGTAAATGTAAACATAATCTCCTGCAACCCGCCTCACCCAATGTGGTACGGATCTGCTATTTTTTATATTTTAGAAACGGAACCCCCATCAGAAGCTAGGAAGCTAACTAGCTGCTAGCTGTCAGTTAGCCACTGTTAGCGGTCATCACCGTTAACTCGGACATCAACCAGCCTAAGCCCGGTCAATTCCTGCCAGTCTGCACAGCGCGATATCAACCCAGAGCATATTGGACTGCTTTTTCTCTACCACATCTCTGGATTCCTACCGCAAGCTCTGAACCTTTGCACCGGATCATTGCACCTAGCTAGCTGCTATCTGAGTGGCTACTCCTGGCTAACGTCTCTGTCCCGAAGCAAGCACCAGTTAGCCTGGAGCTAGCCTCGAGCTAGGCCCATCTCCCAGCTAGCCGAAGAGGTCCATCAGCCAATTCTTGGGCTACAATAACTCTTTTACTAATTGCCTCAGACCCTTTACTGCCGACACGGAGCCCCGCCGATCCATCACGACTGGTTTGCCGACGGAACCGTCCGAGGGGGTTTCAACAGGCTCTTCCGTTGCGACGTCCACTGGAGGCCCATCTGCTAGCCTGCTAACCCCGGCCCACTAGCTGTCTGAATTGCCGTGTATCTAGCTCGCCAAGCTACTCACTGGACCCTATGATCCCTCGGCTACACATGCCTCTCCCTAACGTCAATATGCCTTGTCTATTGCTGTTTTGGTTAGTGATTATTGTCTTATTTCACTGTAGAGCCTCCAGCCCGGCTCAATATGCCTTAGCTAGCACTTTTGTTCCACCCCCCCACACGTGTGGTGACCTCACCTGGCTTAAATGGTGCCTCTAGAGACAAAACCTCTCATCGTCACTCAATGCCTAGGTTTACCTCCACTGTACTCACATCCTACCATACCCTTGTCTGTACCATACCCATACCCTTATGCCTTGAATCGCCCAAAAACCTACTTCTTTTACTCTGTTCCAAATGCACTAGATGACCAGTTCTTGTAGGCTTTAGCCGTACCCTTATCCTACACCACCTCTGTTCCTCTGGTGATGTAGAGGTCAACCCAGGCCCTGCAGCCTCCAGCACCACTCCCATTCCGCAGGCGCTCTCATTTATTGACTTTTGTAACTGTAAAAGTCTTGGTTTCATGCATGTTAACATTAGTAGCCTCCTCCCGAAGTTTGTTTTATTCACTGCTTTAGCACACTCCGCCAACCCGGATGTCCTAGCCGTGTCTGAATCCTGGCTTAGGAAGGCCACCAAAAATCCTGACATTTCCATCCCTAACTATACAATTTTCCGACAAGATAGAACTGCCAAAGGGGGTGGAGTTGCAATGTACTGCAGAGATAGCCTGCAGAGTTCTGTCATACTATCCAGGTCTGTGCCCAAACAATTTGAGCTTCTACTGTTAAAAATCCACCTTTTCAGAAATAAGTCTCTCACCGTTGCCGCTTGTTATAGACCCCCTTCAGCCCCCAGCTGTGCCCAGGACACCATATGTGAAATATATATCTTCAGAGTTCGTACTGTTAGGTGACCTAAACTGGGACATGCTTAACACCCCGGCCGTCCTACAATCTAAGCTAGATGCCCTCAATTATCAAGGAACCTACCAGGTACAACCCTAACTCTGTAACCATGGGCACCCTCTTAGATATCATCCTGACCAACTAGCACTCTAAATACACCTCTACTGTCTTCAACCAGGATCTCAGCGATCACTGCCTCATTGCCTGCGTGTGTAATGGGTCTGTGGTCAAACGACCACCCCTCATCACGGTCAAACGCTCCCTTAAACACTTCAATGAGCAGGCCTTTCTAATCGACCTGGCCCGGGTATCCTGGAAGGATATTGACCTCATCCCGTCAGTAGAGGATGCCTGGTTGTCTTTAAAAGTGCTTTCCTCGCCACCTTAAATAAGCATGCAATATTCAGAAAATTTTGAACTAAGAACAGATATAGCCCTTGGTTCACTCCAGATTTGACTGCCCTTGACCAGCACAAAAACATCCTGTGGCATTCTGCATTAGCATCGAATAGCCCCCGCGATATGCGACTTTTCAGGGAAGTCAGGAACCAATATACTCAGTCAGTTAGGAAAGCTAAGGCTAGCTTTTTCAAACAGAAATTTGCATCCCGTAGCACTAATTCCAAAAAGTTTTGGGACACTGTAAAGTCCATGGAGCTGCCATGGCACTGAGGATAGGAAACACTGTCACCATAAAATCTACGATAATCGATAATTTCAATAAACATTTTTCTATGGCTGGCATGCTTTCTCCACTTGGCTACCCCTACCCCTGGCCAACATCTCAGCACCCCTGTAGCAACTTGCCCAAGCCCCCCCCCCCCCCCGCTTCTCCTTCACCCAAATCCAGACCGCTGATGTTTTGAAAGAGCTGCAAAATCTGGATCCCTACAAATCAGCTGGGCTAGACAATCTGGACCACCCTCTCTTTCTAAAATGATCAGCCAAAATTGTTGCAACCCCATTACTAGCCTATTCAACCTCTCTTTCGTATCATCTGAGATACCCAAAGATTGGAAAGCTGCCGCGGTCATCCCCCTCTTCAAAGGGGGAGACACTCTAGTCCCAAACTGTTATAGACCTACAGTATATCACAAAAGTGAGTACACATATACTCAAATATTTACAAAAATGTGAGGGGTGTACTCACTTTTGTGATATACTGTATATCCATCCTGCCCTGCCTTTCTATCATTTTCGAAAGCCAAGTTAACAAACAGATCACCGACCATTTCGAATCCCACCTTACCTTCTCCACTATGCAATCTGGTTTCCGAGCTGGTCATGGGTGCACCTCAGGCATGCTCAAGGTCCTAAACGATATCATAACTGCCATCGATAAAAGACAGTACTGTGCAGCCGTCTTCAACGACCTGGCCAAGGCTTTCGACTCTGTCAATCACCGCTATCGGCAGACTCAACAGCCTTGGTTTCTCAAATGACTGCCTCGCCTGGTTCACCAACTACTTCTCAGATAGAGTTCAGTGTGTCAAATCGGAGGGCCTTTTGTCCGGACCCCTGGCAGTCTCTATTGGGGTGCCACAGGGTTCAATTCTCGGGCCGACTCTTTTCTCTGTATATATCAATGATGTCACTCTTGCTGCTGGTGATTCTCTGATCCACCTCTACGCTGACAACACCGTTCTGTATACATCTGGCCCTTCTTTGGCCACTGTGCTAACAAACCTCCAAACGAGCTTCAACGCCATACAACACTCCTTCTGTGGCCTCCAACTGCTTTTAGTAAAACTAAGTGCATGCTCTTCAACCGATTGCTTCCCGCACCCTCCTGTCCGACTAGCATCACTTCTCTGGACGGTTCTGACTTAGAATATGTGGACAACTACAAATACCTAGGTGTCTGGTTAGACTGTAAACTTTCCTTCCAGACTCACATTCAGCATCTCAAATCCAAAATTAAATCTAGAATCGGCTTCCTATTTCGCAACAAAGCCTCCTTCACTCATGCTGACAAACATACCCTCGTAAAACTGACTATCCTACCGATCCTTGACTTCGGCGATGTCATTTACGAAACAGCCTCCAACACTCTACTCAGCAAACTGGATGTGGTCTATCACAGTGCCATCCGTTTTGTCACCAAAGCCCCATATACTACCCACCACTGCGACCTGTATGCTCTCGTTGGCTGGCCCTCACTACATATTTGTCGCCAAACCCACTGGCTCCAGGTCATCTGTAAGTCTTTGCTAGGAAAAGCCCCACCTTATCTCAGCTCACTGGTCACCATAGCAACACCCACCCGTAGCACGCATTCCAGCAGGTATATTTCACTGGTCATCCCCAAAGCCAACACTTCTTTTGGCCACCTTTCCATCCAGTTCTCTGCTGCCAATGACTGGAATGAATTGCAAAAATCACTGAAGCTGGAGACTTATACCTCCCTCTCTAACTTTAAGCATCAGCTGTCAGAGCAGCTTACCGATCACTGTACCTGTACACAGCCAATCTGTAAATAGCACAACCGACTACCTCATCCCCATATTGTTACTTATCCTTTTGCTCTTTTGCACCCCAGTATCTCTACTTGCACATCATCATCTGCACATCTATCATCTATCACATCTATCTGCACATCTAAATTGTAATTATTTCGCCTCTATGGCCTTAGCTCCCTACTCTTCTACATTTGCACACACTGTATGTAACAGCTTAACTTTAGTCCGTCCCCTCGCCCCGACCCGGGCGCGAACCAGGGACCCTCTGCACACATCAACAACTGACACCCACGAAGCCACGGCCCTTGCAGAGCAAGGGGAACCACTACTTCAAGGTCTCAAAGCGAGTGACGTAACCGATTGAAACGCTATTAGCGCGCACCACCGCTAACCATTTCACATCCGTTATACTCACCCCCCTTTCAACCTCCTCCTTTTCCGCAGCAACCAGTGATCCGGGTCAACAGCATCAATGCATCAATGCATGCATGTAACAGCTTAACTTTAGTCCGTCCCCTCGCCCCGACCCGGGCGCGAACCAGGGACCCTCTGCACACATCAACAACAGTCACCCACGAAGCATCGTTACCCATCGCTCCACAAAAGCCGCGGCCCTTGCAGAGCAAGGGGAACCACTACTTCAAGGTCTCAAAGCGAGTGACGTAACCGATTGAAACGCTATTAGTGCGCACCACCGCTAACTAGCTAGCCATTTCACATCCGTTACATGTACGTAGATTTTTCTATTGTGTTATTGACTGTACGTTTGTTTATGTGTAACACTGTGTTGTTGTTTTTGTCGCACTGCTTTGCTTTATCTTGGCCAGGTTGCAGTTGTAAATGAGAACTTGTTCTCAACTGGCCTACCTGGTTAAATGAAGGTGAAATAAAAAATAAAAAAAAATAAAAAAAAAGCTATATCCCACAGTCAATCTTAATCCTAACTCGGGATCCATGTGCACAATTATTTTTAGTTCTGGTTCTTGAGTGAGGATTCTAGATCTCAAATTAAGATCTGGACCTTTAATGTCCTGTCAAATGATGGGCAACCTCACATCCTAGAGTTACAGAAATGGTACTCTGTGTGTTTTGTTCCGCAGGTCATTGTGGGAAGACGTTTGCCATCTTGGAGAGGTATGTCAGCGACGCAGTGCCAAAGACGAGATGGCTTCTGGTGGTGGATGATGACACACTCATCAGGTAAGGCTCTCAGTACACACACACACATACACATGCACACACACATATACACACACATACACACACACACACACATACACACATACACACACATACAGACAGACAAACAAACAGACACAATGGCTGATGGTGTGTCTGAGTGATAGTTCCTCCTCAGTCCAAAATGGGTGTGTGTACACTTATGCCAAAACCCCTGATGCAGTGAAAAAGCTGTCAAAAAGAAAAGTACAAAAGTTGAAAGAACTTGTGTCAGGACTGCCTCCTGAGGGAAAAGTCAGCAAACGTATTATATTTTATTTAGTGCGGAAGTTACTGGATGTGGAGAGCAGTGCTTGTTTGCATTCGGTGTGTGTTTGTTTGTACATGCATGTGTACCCTCCCCAGCCTGCCCAGACTGCAGATGCTGCTGAGCTGTTACGACCCCTCTGAACCGGTGTGTCTCGGGGAGAGGTACGGCTACGGACTGGGCCAGGGAGGCTACAGCTACATCACCGGAGGAGGGGGGTGAGTCACTTACAACACTTGCATCCAAAATGGCACCCTATTCCCTTCACCGTACACTACTTTTGCTGGCCCTCGTCAAAGTAGTGTATTATGTAAGGGATAGGGTGCCTTTTGGGACTAAGCTAACATCTGACACAGACGTTTTGGATTCAGCAATTGATGTTAATTGAGACAGAGGCCATACTTTTAGAGCAGTGGTTCCCAACTCCGGTCCTCGAGTACCTCCAACTCCAGAGTTCTTCATGGGTCCAACAGACCCGAAATTCCGAGATCCGACCAGGGACCCGAGCGGGTCCGGGTCCTAAATTCTCACTTTTGTCTCGGATCACGTGCGCCTGCTGCTGAGGAGAGAGCAAGCGAGCGAGAGGGGCCTTGGCCTATAGGCTACTCTTGATTGCGCAGATGGAGGCCTTTTTCATTGAAGTAAATCTAAAGTTAGAGGAGAAAAAGTACAGTGAAAACTAGTCGACAAGTGAGTCCTCTGTGGGTACAAGTTGTAATATTCTCGTGAACAAAGGTGAGAAGAACATTGGTGCGGCCAAATGGACTGTGTGCAACTCGCTATTCAGGTTTGATGCAATTTTGTATTTATCATTATTATTATTATTGTGTATCATTATTATTATTGTAGGCATATTTCAAAATCTAAACCAGTTCTTCAAATATGTAGTGTTTAGATTACTTTTGTTGAGGCATTTTCATTGGATAAGTTGTTCGAACTGTCTTTTTTATTTTGTGCTCCGTGTTTGTGCTTTAGTTTACGATAGGTTACAAGTAGGTCTGTTGTAAAATAAATATTAATTGTCTATAGAGCTCGCCAGCTTGTAGTCCTAAAAAACGTAAATTAGTTACCTCTGGTTCGTTCAACCATTCCTAAGGGGGAAATTAATGGGAAAAGAATTGGAATAATTATAACATATAATTATTCCAATTAATGGAATAATTGCTCCCACGCCTCAGCGGGATCGACAGGCTCCCATGCCTCTGCCGGTTCGTCGGTATTTTACTCCCAGCCGGCTTGTCCAGCACCCGTGCCTCGGCCGGCCCGTCAGGCTTGCCCAGGTGGGCCGCAGGGTGGCACCCCTAGAGGGGAGGTACTGTCACGCCTCCTAGATAATCCTGTCTAACTTTTTTTTTTAAATATATAAATTGAAGTCGGAAGTTTACATAGACTTAGGTTGGAGTCATTAAAACTAGTTTTTCAATTACTACACTAATTTCTTGTTAACAAACTATAGTTTGGGCAAGTTGGTTAGGACATCTACTTTGTGCATGACACAAGTAATTTTTCCAACAATTGTTTACAGACAGATTATTTCACTTATAATTCAATGTATTACAATTCCAGTGGGTCAGAAGTTTACATGCACTAAGTTGACTGTGCCTTTAAACAGCTTGGAAAAATCCAGAAAATGATGTCATGGCTTTATAAGCTTCTGATAGGCTAATTGACATAATTTGAGTCAATTGGAGGTGTACCTGTGGATGTATTTCAAGGCCCACCTTCAAACTCAGTGCCTTGCTTGACATAATGGGAAAATCAAAAGAAATCAGCCAAGAATTGTGGACCTCCACAAGTCTGGTTCATCCTTGGGAGCAATTTCCAAACGCCTGAAGGTACCACGTTCATCTGTACAAACAATAGTATGCAAGTATAAACACCATGGACAACAGCGTCATACCGCTCAGGAAGAGACACATTCTGTCTCCTAGAGATGAACGTACTTTGGTGATCAATCCAGAAACAACAGCAAAGGCCTTGTGAAAGATGCTGGAGGAAACGGGTAAAAAGTATCTACAGTGAGCAAAAAAAGTATTTAGTCAGTCACCAATTGTGCAATTCTCCACTTAAAAGTAATTTTCATCATAGGTACACTTAACTATGAAGACAAATGAGGGGAAAAAAATGCAGAAATCATTGTAGGATTTTTTATGAATTTATTGCAAATTATGGTGAAATAAGTATTTGGTCACCTACAAACAAGCAAGATTTCTGGCTCTCACAGACCTGTAACTTCTTCTTCAACCTGTCTAGGCAGGGTTCCTCTAGGCGCCACTCCTCCACATTCCATGAAAAGGCAGAGTGTGAAATTCAAAAAATTTTTTTTTTAATATTTAACTTTCACACATTAACAAGTCAATACAGCTAATGAAAGATAAACATCTTGTGAATCCAGCCAACATGTCCGATTTTTAAAATGTTTTACAGCGAAAACACCACGTATATTTATCTTAGCTCACCACCAAATACAAAAAAGCACAGACATTTTTCACAGCACAGGTAGCATGCACAAAAAAGCATAGCGAATAAACCAGCAAAATATATAAATTTTTTCACTAACCTTCTCAAACTCCATCAGATGACAGTCCTATAACATCATATTACACAATACATATATGGTTTGTTCGAAAATGTGCATATTTAGAGCTGAATTCCGTGGTTATACATTGTAAACATGTAGCATCTTTTTCCCAGAATGTCCGGATCTATTTCTGACACCCACCTATTCTGACCAAATAACTATTCATAAACTTGACTAAAAAATACATGTTGTATAGGAAATGATAGATACACTAGTTCTTAATGCAATCGCCATGTTAGAATTCTAAAAATAACTTTAGTACGACATCCAGCTTACGTTATGGCGAGAGAGTGCCCAAAATCTGGGCGCAAACTAATAGTAAACAATTTTYGACAGATATATAAAATAACATCATAAATGGGTCCTACTTTTGATGATCTTCAACAGTCCCGTGTGGCTCAGTTGGTAGAGCATGGCGCTTGCAACGCCAGGGTTGTGGGTTCATTCCCCACGGGGGGACCAGGATGAATATGTATGAACTTTCCAATTTGTAAGTCGCTCTGGATAAGAGCGTCTGCTAAATGACTTAAATGTAATGTAAATGTACAAGTGGTCCTTTGTCCAGAACAATCGTTGTTTGGTTTTAGAATGGCCTTTTTCCCTCGCGAATTAGCAAGCAAAACTAGCCAAGTGCCGCTAAACTCTCCTTCGTGAACAAACGCAGTGAACGGAACACGCAAAAACCCCCGAAAAAAAAATAATAATCTGATTAAACTATATTGAAAAAACATACTTTACGATGATATTGTCACATTTATCAAATAAAACCAAAGCCGGAGATATTACACGTCTATAGGGAAAGCTTTTCAGAAGCCAAAGCTGATGTCCATCCCGCGTCATCCTGAACAGAGGAAATTGGGGTCCTGTCATTCCAAGAGGCCTCTTTTCACCATAGAAAGTGCTAGAGATCCCATTTCACCTCTCACAGCCTATTGACATCTAGTGGAAGGCGTATGAAGTGCATGTATAGTCATAAATCTCAAGCAAAATGATAGCCTGGAACAGAGCCTCGATTTGAGATTTTTCACTTTCTGACAGGAAGTTTGCTGCAAAATGAGTTCTGTTTTACTCACAGATATAATTCAAACGGTTTTAGAAACTTGAGAGTGTTTTCTATCCAATAGTAATAATAATATGCATATTGTACGAGCAAGAATTGAGTACGAGGCCGTTTGAAATGGGCACCTTTTATCAGAGCTACTCAATACTGCCCCTGCAGCCCAAACAGGTTAAGGTTGAGGGAGATAAAAGTCTCCAACTTCAGAGATTTTTGCAATTCGTTCCAGTCGCAGGCAGCAGAGAACTGGAAGGAAAGGCGTCCAAATGAGGTTTTGGCTTTAGGGATGATCAGTGAGATACACCTGCTGGAGCGCGTGCTGCGGGTGGGTGTAGCCATCGTGACCAGTGAACTGAGATAAGGCGGCACTTTACCTAGCATAGCCTTGTAGATGACCTGGAGCCAGTTTTCTGAACTACTTGTCAATCTGTGAACATGAGTATTTCTTAAGGCGGTTCAAGAATCCCTCAGTAGCCTCCGTGTTATGTCTAATGTATTCTTGCCTTGGCCTGGTACAACCAAAACTACTTTGCAGACAGAGTTCAGTGTGTCCAATCGGAGGGCATGTTGTCCGGTCCTCTGGCAGTCTCTATGGGGGACCACAGGGTTCAATTCTCGGGCCGACTCTTTTCTCGTATATATATCAATGATGTTGCTTCTTGCTGCGGCGATTCCTGATCCACCTCTACGCAGACAGACACCATCTGTATACTTCTGGCCCTTCCTTTGGACACTGTGCTATTCTAACCTCCAAACGAGCTTCAATGCCATACAACACTCCTTCCGTGGCCTCCAACTGCTTCTAAACGCTAGTAAAACCAAATGCTGCTTTCAACCCTTCGCTGCTGCCCCGCCACGCCGACTAGCATCACCACCTGGACGGTTTCCGACTAGAATATGTGGACATCTTATAAGTACCTAGTGTTGGCTAGACTGCAAACTCTCCTCTCCAGACTCATATCAACATCTCCAATCCCAAATCAAATCTAGAGTCGGCTTCTCTATTTCGCAACAAAGCCTCCTTCACTCACGCCGGCCAAACTTACCCTAGTAAACTGACTATCCTACCGATCCTCACTGACTTCGGCGATGTCATCTACAAAATAGCTTTCCATACTCTACTCAGCAAACTGGATGTGGTCTATCACAGTGCCATCCGTTTGTTTTACTGTAGGATAGCACCATTATATCGACTCCTGTCCAAATGCGACCCTGTGTAATGCCCTGAGTGGGCTGGCCTCTATACGCGGTACATGTTCGTCTGTTCAGAACCAC
>NC_036862.1:2184341-2219435 GCF_002910315.2 Salvelinus sp. IW2-2015 | reverse complement strand
TCAGGGAAGCCTCCTCCCTAAGTTTGTCTTACTCACCGCTTTAGCACACTCTGCAACCCTGATGTCCTTGCCGTGTCTGAATCCTGGCTTAGGAAGGCCACCAAAAATTCTGAGATTTCCATACCCAACTATAACACTTTCCGTCAAGATAGAACTGCAAAGGGAGGAGTTGCAATCTACTGCAGAGATAGTGCCTGCAAAGTTCTGTCATACTTTCCA
Source organism: Salvelinus sp. IW2-2015 (assembly GCF_002910315.2). Taxonomy (NCBI): domain Eukaryota; kingdom Metazoa; phylum Chordata; class Actinopteri; order Salmoniformes; family Salmonidae; genus Salvelinus; species Salvelinus sp. IW2-2015. The sequence goes on along the minus strand of NC_036862.1, from coordinate 2,219,216 downwards.
GGTCTATGCCCAAACAGTTCGAACTTCTAATTTTTAAAAATTAATCTCTCCAGAAATAAGTCTCTCACTGTTGCCGCCTGCTACCGACCTCCCTCAGCTCCCAGCTGTGCCCTGGACACCATCTGTAATTGATCGCTCCCCATCTAGCTTCAGAGTTTGTTCTGTTAGGTGACCTAAACTGGGATATGCTTAACACCCCCGGCAGTCCTACAATCTAAGCTAGATGCCCTCAATCTCACACAAATCATCAAGGAACCCACCATATTGACATGCATGAGGCCAAGGCTTTTTCGATCACAGAAGTCAACAAATGAGGGTGCCTGGGGACATGCAGGGCCTGGGTTTACCTCCACATCACCCGAGGAACAGAGGAGTAGTAGGATGAGGGTGCGGCTAAAGGCTATCAAAACTGGTCGCCTAGAGCGTTGGGGACAAGGAATAAAAGGAGCAGATTTATGGSCGTGGTAGAATAGATTCTGGGCATAATGTGCAGACAGGGGTATGGTGGGGCACGGGTACAGCGRAGGCAAGCCCAGGCACTGGGTGATGATAAGAGAGGTTGTATCTCTGGMCATGCTGGTCTCAATGGGTGAGGTCACCGCATGTGTGGGAGATGGGACAAAGGAGGTATCAGAGGTACGGAGAGTGGAACTACGGGGTCCATTGCAAACCAAAACAATGATAACTAGCCTGAACAACAGTATACAAGGCATATTGATATTTGAGAGAGACATACAGTAAGGCATAAAGTGATTGCAGGTCTTGATTGGGAGAGCTAGCTAAAACAACAGGTGAGATAACAGYAGCTAGTCAGCTAACACAGCAACAGCAGGTAAAAATGGCGACGACTAGGCAGAGAGGGTCGGATTAACTACACACAGAGCCTGAGTTAAACACAGAGCCGACAGATAAAACACAARTAAACAGAATGGAGTACCGTGAATTAATGGACAGTCCAGCAGGCATCAGCTATGTAGCCAAGTGATCATAGTGTCCAGGGGGCAGCCGTAGATGGAGCAGGGAAGCCGCCACTAAGCTAGCACGCGGCGTTTAAAGTTAGTAGCCCGGTGGGTGGTCTGCTCAGACGGAGGGGGTCTGCTCAGACGGAGGCCGGTTGAGGGCACAGCGGATGGGGTATTCGTCTGCAGACCAGACGTGGTCGTGTCGACAGAGAATCCAAGCCGGATGGCGATGGCGAAAGAGAGGTTGTGATTGTAGAATTGTGTTTGCTAACTGGTGCTAGCTTCGTGGTGCGCTAGCTGCAAGCTAGCTGTGAGGATCAGAAGTAGTGGCTCAGGGATTACGGCAGGAATCCAGCGTTGTTGTCGAGAGACAGTCCGATGCTGGTAAATTGGTGAGTAATATCCAGKCTAATAACAGGGCTGGTGTCTGTGCAGAAGGTAAAAGCTGCTAGCAGCGGCTAAAAATGGCTAAATAGCTTGTAGCTGATTAGCTGGTTAGCTACTGGGGGTTCTTGAATGTGTTCCAAAGTAAAAAAATAATAGTGATTCTGTATCACATTGGGTGAGGTAGGTCGAAAAAAATCAAAAAAATCGAAAAGAGATAGAAAAAAAAAAGTTAATATATACAAGAAATACGAAAAATACAAACGTACACGAGAGGACTAAACAAACACGTCTACAATGCTACGCCATCTTGGATTCAACCTTGTGGAAGGGTACCCAAAATGTTTGACCCAAGTTAAACAATTTAAAGGCAATGCTACCAAATACTAATTGAGTGTATGTAAACTTCTGACCCACTGGGAATGTGATGAAAGAAATACAAGCTGAAATAAATCATTCTTTCTACTATTATTCTGACATTTCACATTCTTAAAATAAAGTGGTGATCCTAACGGACCTAAAACAGGGAATATTTACTAGGATTAAATGTCAGGAATTGTGAAAAACTGAGTTTAAATGAATTTGACTAAGGTGTATGTAAACTTCCGACTTCAACTGTATAAGTGTTGCTCTCCACTTTCCGGAGGACCTAGTTTTGAAATCAGTGTAATTAGAGTATGATAGCTAAGGAGAAAACACCTGTCTCCGGATAACATCTTCAAACTAAGGGTAACCATGGCATCCATGACAGGGCGAAGCATCCAACCATGATGTATATGGGTAAGGTACTCTATCTAGCTACATTGTCAGATATTATACATTTCTAATTTTGACAGTCATTTTCATTTCAAGTTAGTTTGCTGTTAGCTAGCTAGCTAACGTTAGCTGGCTGGCTCGCTAGCTAACGTTACGGGTATGATCTTATTATTTGTATCCCAGAGCCATTTGCTTGGCTAATTATAGCCTAATGTTATCTTGCTGACATTGAACCTGATTGGTTAGCTACATGCAGGGTAGTAACGTCATGAGTTGTGATTATGGTTCATTGTTTACCTAGCTAGCTACATGTCTTAACAAAAGACTCCACTATGCAAGTATCCATTTCAATAGAATGTCACTGCGACAGCTGTTGATAGATGTAGCTGGTAAATTCGCTCTGGCTATCTACACCAATTTCAGACCACGGGTAGGATAGTTTAGCTATCTACATTTTCAGCTATTACACATTTCTTATTTTGACAAAGTCTTTTCATTTCAAGTTAAAGTGTACCGTTAACTAGCTAGCTAATGTTAGCTGGCTGGCTCGCTAGCTATCGTTATGTGTATGATCTTATTATTCGTATCTCAGAGCCATTTTCTTGGCAAGTTATAGCCTAATGTTAGCTAGCTAACATTGAACATGGTTGGTTAGCTTGCTGCTGATTCATGCAGGGTAGTAACGTCATGAGTTGAGATTATGGTTCATTGTTTACCTACTGTAGCTAGCTACATGTCTTAACAAAAGACTCCAATATGCAAGAAACCATTTCGGGTGCGTTCGTAAATACAGTCTGGCCATCTACTCCGATTTCACTCTCGTCTGAGTGTGCCAGAGCACAGTGTAACTGATGAATGTATGAATGCTCAACACCCGTTGAATATTGCTGGTGTCAGTAAACGTCGCCAAAAAAGTGTAAGTAACTTGTTGCCAGCAGCACAGTTAGTCACCAACGCTCTGGATAACATGAACACAGCCTAACCAGCTCAGCTAGGGTGAGTAAAATGGTCAGAGTGGGGTGTTCTCTCATTTGTGTCTGGAATGCTCGGATCGACCCTACTCATCGGCCAGAGTGTCCAGTGTGCACTCTGAACGCTCCGAGAGCGAAACACTGAGTTTACGAACGGACAATCTGACAGCACAGTTGCAGTCACCAACACTCTGGATAACATAAAAACAGCCTAACCAGCTCTGCTAGGGCGAGTAATGTTCAGTGGGCTGTTCTCTCATTTGTGTCTGGAAGTAGCTTGCAAGTTAGCCAGTTAACTTGGGTGCTTGACTGCTGTTGTTAGTACAGAATGCTCGGATCAACCCTTGAAGAGATGGGTCGGGCTAAAGCTTAAGAGGGTGTGAACGATGCTGAAGGGGCGTAGACAAAGAAGAGCACTCCAGTTGGTACCACCACATTCAAAGGCCATTTTCTCAAAAGTGAGGTTACAAGTTTATCAACTTTCAAAGCAGAGTTACTTTCCCATTGTTCCTCAAATGCAGTGTATGATATACCATTTTATAGCTCTCCGTCTCTGCTTTCATCCAATGTAAAATACACCATTTCAAATGTTGCTAACATAAGACTGGATCAAGGCGGTCGGTCACATATGGATTTGGTCTCTCTTACCAAATAGGTCTCTCTTCTGTATATCACCTCTACCTTGTCAAACACAACTGATTGGCTCAAATGCATTAAGAAGGAAAGAAGTTCCCCAATTTAACTTTTAACAAGGCACACCTGTTAATTGAAATGCATTCCAGGTGACTACCTCATGAAGCTGGTTGATAGAATGCGAAGACAAAGGGTGGCTACTTTGAAAAATTCAAAATAAAAACACTTTTTTTGGTTGATTGATTCCATATGTGTTATTTCATGGTTTTGATGTCTTCACTATTATTTTACAATGTAGAAAATAGTACAAATAAAGGAAAAACTCTGCAATGAGTAGGTCTGTCCAAACTTTTAACTGGTACTGTATGCACGAAATGTTTCGAATGGGAAACATGCGGACGCCTTAAGACAGATGTCGCTTTTATCTTTTTTCAGACGATTTTGTAATACATTAATGATTTTACTTGTCTGAATCGAATATTCCCATTTCTTATCAAGAGGTGTGTCCCGTTCCTGACCTTATTTCCTTTGTTTAGTCTTTGTTTAGTTGGTCAGGACGTGAGCTGGGTGGGCATTCTATGTTGTGTGTTTCTATGTTGGGTTTGTTGTTTGGCCTAATATGGTTCTCAATCAGAGGCAGGTGTTTGTCATTGTCTCTGATTGGGAACCATATTAAGGTAGCCTGTTTGCACTGTTGGTTTGTGGGTGATTGTTTCTGTCCTTGTGTTCTGCACCAGATAGGACTGTTTTCGGTTTTCACATTTATTGTTTTGTAGCTTGTAGTGTTCACGTTATTATTCTTTATTAAACATGTTGAACACTAGCCGCGCTGCGTTTTGGTCCTCTCCTTCATCCCAGGAAGAAAGCCGTTACAAGGTGAAAAGGAAATATTCCTGAACTTTAGGCTACACATTTGATATTTGAAACAAAATCGTGATTGTGTTGTATTTCGAATCAAACAATATTGTATTCTAATATAGGTGAGGATAGTGGAGATTATTTATTTAAGATCACGTTGTTCTACTAATATAAGACTCAATAGTGAACCTTTATAATTTAGTACAGCGCTACTGTACAAAATAGTAATTAGGCCAGTAGGCCTACCGTGGCATATTGTAGCCTACGTTATTGAAGAAACAATGTCTGAATATGAAAAAAATATAGTAGGGAGAGTAATTTCGTGCTATTTGGAAGTCGTTATCCAAAGAAACAGATGCAAAGTGTTCCGTTTTATAATTATATTTACATTTTTAATCACAGCCATTGCTGCAACCAATATCACTTTAATTTACAATGTGGTAGGCTAATTATTTTAAAAGTAGGTTTTTAATAACTTTCTTTTCTCCAAGTTATTGACATGGGTTATGTTTCCAGTTTAATCATGTTATTTCAGTTGTAATGTGTCACATTCTTCCATTTACCTTTTTCATATTTCGATTTCATTGTTCTTAATGGGATGTTTTTTCATTGGGGCGGAAGTAGTGAAGGCAGACAATGACCATTTCCCATGCCATTTCTGCTGTCTAGTATTAAGCTGGTTTGACACAATAACAGCGTCAGATCATCTGGTCTAGTAGTTTCATTGTGCATTATTTTGTTGCAAAAAATAGTTATTTTAGCTCGGAGCTACGTGTAATCTCCCGTTTAGTAGCGTGTCAATAAATCCAGCGGCAACCTGCAGGTAATCTGCCCGGTTCCGCGTCTTCGTTGCAATCAGGCCATTCATTCATACATATTTGTGGGATCTGTGTGTGTACAGTACATGTGATATTACCAGACTACCATGCGAAGGGTCGCTCTTCACTGGAAATATTCAACATAAACCTTTAAAGTCCTACTCCAGTCTCCTTTTCAACTCTTTTATCACCTAGTTCTTAACAAAAGGCACATCGTAATAGGTGGTCCACGTGTCCTCTGACATGGCACAAATGGAGTGGGGGGGTTTTCCTCTTTTGTTCTCTATTGCTCCTATTTTGTTCCTCAAGCAAGGGCCTATGACATCAGAGCGCACCACCAGACCTTTAATGGCCTACCCAATGAATTTTGCAAAATTTTTGGTTGAAAAACACAATTTTTCTCWAAACATATTTGTTTACCTGTGTGTACATTACTGTATGTATACATGTGATATTGTTTTTCAACCAAAAACAAATAGCTGGAATGCGTCTAAGTTGTCAATCCACCTTGTTCTCCCTTAATTGTGTTGGTCAGAGTAGTGATGTTGATGTGTGTGTTAATAACAATAATAATAATCATTGATTGGATTCTCCTCCTAGGTGCTCAATCATTTTCTGTGCCAGAATGATCAGCACACACAAGCTAATGTGTGTTTGTGTGTTTGTGTGTTGTGTCCTGTCAGGATGGTGTTCAGTCGGGCCGCGGTGGTGAGGCTCCTGGCCAGTGACTGCAAGTGTTACAGTAATGACGCCCCTGATGACATGGTGCTGGGGATGTGTCTCAATGCTCTGGGGCTCCCTGTCACACATAGCTCCCTCTTCCACCAGGTAAAACACTGGCCTTACCCATTACCCTTATGTCAGGAACCCACAGTTTGGAGTTGTATTGGCATGATTCGTGTCACATACTATTTTCATGATTGTTCATTGAATGATCGTATATGATAAATGGCAGCTCTAGAGTCGCTCAGTGTGGCAGGGTCAACAATAGCCGATTTACTGCACTTGTGATTTCCTGACAACACCAAATCTTCCCAAACAAAAGTCTAGCATGTCAGAAGTGTCTGTGCTGTGTGAACCCTGCTACAAAGGAGATTCCACGCCAATAGGAACGCTGACATGCACTGTAGAAAAGATGAAGCAATTGGGATATCTTTCTACACAGCATGTTATCTAACATTTTCTACACCCTAATTGACCATTTCTAAGTATCCGATTTTATTAACCATATTGTAGGCCTACTAGAACACAGATCATTGCAGATTTGACAAATAAGCACTTTCTGCTATCTTCTATTTTGAAAAGACAAATTCAAATCAAAAGAAATGTAACTTAATTTATACAAGTGGTAAGTGAGAACACCCTTCAGGTAGCAAATCCCTAAAGATGTATCAGCTGTTATGTCGTACAGTGGAGCACATCCACTGCACGACATGGCAAAGGAGTTTGGATGATCAAAACTGCACTGTGGGAGAGAGCCATTACCTTATAAATGTTTATCCATTACCCTTACCTAAGTACTACATAGAGCCATGTACTACATAGAGCCATGACTACATGGAACTCTATTCCACATCAGGTAACTGATGCAAGCAGTAAAAATGTTAAAACGGATAGAAATATACCTTATGGAACAGCGGGGACTGTGAAGCAACACAAACATAGGGTTAGGGTTACTATTGTAAAGTGGTTGTTCCACTGGATATCATAAGGTGAATGCACCAATTTGTAAGTCGCTCTGGATAAGAGCGTCTGCTAAATGACTTAAATGTAAATGTAAATAGGCACATGCATACTCACACACGATAACATACGCACTACACATACACATGGATTTTGTACTTTAGATATGTGGAAGTGGTGGAGTAGGGGCCTGAGGGCACACAGTGTGTTGTGAATGTATTGTAATGTTTTAAATGTTTGCTGGACCCCAGGAAGAGTAGCTAATGGGGATCCATAATAAATACACAACCCCAAAACTTATCTAATAAGTTACCTAAGACCTAATATTCTTTACCCCAATTTTTTTAAATTCACAGTACGTCAATTTCACAGTTCGACAATGGTTGTTGTAGCAAGGCTCAGGTAACAAAGACACTAGCCTTTGGTATCCAATAGCCAATATCTCTCCTTAGTTTCCTCCTCACTTTCTCCTCATCCCCTGGGGGACTGGTTGTCTCTGATTGTACCAGTGTATTTAATAACCCTGTTTAAGAGTAGCAATTACAGCAGTCTCCAGTGTAGTCTCCTGTGGCTGACAGAAATGGAAGGTGTTGAAAGGAATTGTTCACTCAAATGACAAAATGGCATATTGGTTTCCTTGCCCTGTAAGCGGTCTGTGGACAAGGTAAGGGAGGCAGGTATAATAATTGTTATGTCCCTCCAGGCTCGACCTGAAGACTACTCCAGAGACTTCCTAGCCCACCAGGTGCCCATCTCCTTCCACAAACACTGGAACATCGACCCCATCGCAGTCTTCAACAGGTGGCTAAAGGACGAGTCGAGGTCAACAAGCCCACACGGACTAAACAAGAGCACCAAGGAAGAGTTATAGTCACTCAGACAGTATCAGTCTTAGTGTGTGTGTGTGGAGTCATGGACAAACAAATTGAAAGCATGTTTCCTCCGTCGGTGTAAATGTTTTCTATATTGTTAATCTTGCGGAGATATAATTTGGAAGGTTCATGCAGGTCTCTGTCCATGAATGTGTGTTTGGGAACTTATTCATGACTGAGGCCAGGCACGTTAGAGCAGCCCACTACTATGGACTTTCAAAGGTAATTTACGCTTGGGCCAACATGCTCAACATTTACCATGAATGCGATCTCCGCAAACTTCGGGTAAAACGCCTTTAGAAGGCACATTGTCGACTGTCTAGCACGCAGTATTGTATTGAATCCCGGCCACAGTTTCAATATATTTGCATGTTGAGGTTGTCAGTGTGTGTTCGGATCTTGTCTGTGTATATTTATAGTATGATATAATCCATTTCTTGCCAAATTGAACAATGAAACTCTTTTTTTTTTTTTTAAAGGATATATCTCAACATTATTGCTACATGCTGTACAATGTGTACTATTTTTATAAAAACGTGTTTGCGCTGTCGTAATGGAGTTTTATTTCTGCCATTTGGTTTCAGGATTAATTCATTAGTATTAATTCTGACTGTAAATATCAAAACAAAACAAATACTGTTTAATGGAATTTTAAATAGAATCTTAGAGAAATGTCTCCAGATGTTTTGTTGATGATAACTTTGAAAGCAAAGGGCCTTTGGGGGGGGMATATTTCCGTCATGACACACGAGCTTTCCTCATTACTTCATGAATGATCAGTTTTAACTTGTGTAACTTTATTTATGGAAGGCTTATCAGTACAGGGCTAGCATGGGGACAGGGATGTGGTTAAATTCATCTTTAATACGTCAAACTCCTTCCATGGAGGTCCTAGTGTCTGCAGGTTTTTGTTTTTTCCTTTTCAATTAAGCCCTAGACAACCAGGTGTGGGGACCTTACTAATTAGTGAACTTAATTCATCAATCAAGTACACAAGGGAGGAGGGAAAACCAGTAGACATTCGGCCCTCCATGGAATGAGTTTGACACCTGCTTTATGTGGTGTAAAGTCAAGATTGAGTCATTCCCCAAGAATAGAGTGTCCTCTTGTATTTATTATGGCAAAATTAAGGCAGTTATACAATATTAAAATACATTCATAACAGATTTCACAACACACTAAGTGCGTGCCCTCAGGCCCATAATCCGCTACCACATATCTACAATATAAAATCCATATGTATGTGTGTGTTATGTGGCAGACCAGGGGGTTGGGTCAAGACGTTTACACAGATCAGACACAGACAGAGTAGGATTAGCTCAGTTTCAAGGGTGTTTATTTAATAATAAATCAAAAGAAAAGGATAGGTCTCCCCCATGAGACCCTCTCCGGGATACCATCTTCTGGGCTCCGGGTCTTGCTGTATCTGAATATCTGAATGAATATGTATGAACTTTCCAATTTGTAAGTCGCTCTAGATAAGAGCGTCTGCTAAATGACTTAAATGTAAATGTAAATGTATCCTGTGGGGATCAAAAACTGAACTCACTCCTGTTACCTCTGCAACCGTCCCCAGCTATACAGGAGTCCTTTCATCCCCCACGCTCTCTCCCATGTCTTTATGGGACTTGTACAGCTGATGAGCAATCAGCCCTTGATTATTCACCAACTCCCAATCAGCCCCAATTAGTCCTGGCCGGAGAGCCCGTCGAGACCTGGCACGTCCAGCAGATGGAGCCATCGCCTCGTGATGTATACTCCGTCTGTCACCAGGCCTCGACGAGTCTCCCCCTGGTGGCTGACCTGCTGTACGCCACAGTTATCGTGTGTGTATGCATGTGTCTGTGTTTGTGTTGCTTCACAGTCCCTGCTGTTCCATACGGTGTATTTTTCTCAGTTTCTTTCTCAGATTTGACTGCTTGCATCAGTTACCTGATGTGGAATAGCTCTATGTAGTATGTAGTGCTGTGCGCCTCCCATAGTCTGTTCTGGACTTGGGGACTGTGAAGCGACCTCTGGTGGCATGTCTTGTGGGGTATGCATGGGTGTCTGAGCTGTGTGCTAGTCGTTTAAACAGACAGCTCTGTGCTTTCAATATGGCAATACCTCTCACAAATACATTGCTACATTTCCACATTATTTATTACAAGATATAGTTGAGGTTTATGGTTCAGTGAATGATTTGTCCCAAATACAATGCTTTTCGTTTTTGAAATATTTAGGACTAACTTATTCCTTGCCACCCATTCTGAAACTAACCGCAGCTTTTTAAGTGTTGCAGTCATTTCATTCGCTGTAGTAGCTGACGTGTATAGGGTGAGTCATCCGCATACATAGACACACTGGCTTTACTCAAAGCCAGTGGCATGTCATTAGTAAAGATTGAAAAAAGTAAGGAATTCCATATTCTACCTTGATTATGTTGGAGAGGCTCCCATTAAAGAACACCCTCTATGTTCTGTTAGACAGGTAACTCATCTCCACAATATAGCAGGGTGTGTAAAACCATAAACTCCAAAGCTTTTTACTGTTATTCTTTATTTCATATATCTTTGTTTCATAGTGTAGTTTCTTCTTTTTATTTAGTTTAGTCACATGATTTCTCAATTTGCAGTACGTTTACCAATCGGTTGTGCAGCCAGGCTTATTTGCCATTGCTTTTGCCTCATCCCTCTCAACCATAAAMTTTTTCAATTCCTCATCAATCCACAGGGATTTACCAGTTTTTACAAGCATTTTCTTAATGGGTGCATGCTTATCAGTAACTGCGTAAGCAATTTCATAAATGTGTCAAGTGCAGCGTCTGGTTGATCCTCACTACACACCATGTACCAACAAATATTCTTTACATCAACAACATAGGAATCACTACAAAATGTATTGTTTGACCTCTTATACACTATATTAGGCCCAGCCTTTGGAACTTTGGTTTTCCTAGATACGGCTACTATATTGTGATCACTACATCCGATGGATGGATACTGCTTTCAAGCAGAATTAGTAAAGATGTGATTGATACATGTTGATTATTTCATTCCTGTGCTGTTTGTAACTACCCTGGTAGATAACCTAAACCAGGTTGCAGGCACTGGTTACAGTTTGAAGCTTTTTCTTGAGTGGGCAGCTTGATGATTTTGTTTTTTTAACCTTTATATAACTAGGCAAGTCAGTTAAGAACAAATTCTTATTTTCAATGACGGCCTTTTTTACCTTGTCAGCTCGGGGATTCGACCTTTCGGTTACTAGTCCAACGCTCTAACCACTAGGCTACCTGCTGCCCCGAATGTGAGTCAATATTTAAATTAATTGAATTCAATTAGCTTTATTGGCATGAAGAAACAATGTACATATTGCCAAAGCTTATTTTGGAGATTTACAATAATAACATAATACAAATAATAATAGTCAATATTGTCAATGGGACAACAGAAACAACAATAATCAAGGGTCAAAATAACCATACGTTGATCAATAACAATAAGCATAGAGGACATATGCAGGTTGGTTGGTCTGTCAGACACTGTCCCTCATCTTATGGCAGGCAGCAATGTAGTGCGCTGCCAACCCACAGTTCTCTGCGTCCTCCCCCAACAGGATGGGTAGCCTATTCTCATCAGAGTGGTCTTTCAAACCTTGAATAAGGGATTTACATTTGGGGAAATGCCACTCTAATTGTTTAATATTTTTTACATTTTGTCAGGAAATGCAGCTCTGTCTCGGGTTCTGCTGTGGTGCAGTGGTTGCACAGCCTTTCCTCTTCAGGGAGCCAGGTTTTCCTGTGTCTACCCTTCTCAATGGCAAGGCTGTGCTCACTGAGCCTGTACTTTGTCAAGGTTTTTCTAAGGTTTTGATCAGTAACCATGGTCAAATAGTTAGCCACGGTGTAGAGTCGATTTAGGGCCAGATAGCACTGCATTTTGCTTTGTGCTTGTGTTTCCCAATAAGCAATGTAGTTTTGTTTATTCTGATTGATTGGATGTTCTGGTCCCGAGGCTTCAGTGTGTTAGTAGAACAGGTTTGTGAACTCAGCCCCAGGACCAGCTGGATGAGGGGACTCTTTTTTTTGCTCAGCTCTTGGCATTGCGGGGCTTGGTAATGATACAGTATAAGAGGGGGTCATTGTATTTTAGATGTTACCAAAACTTAATAGCCTTTTTTTTGTTTTTATTATTAGTGGATATTGGCCTAATTCTGCTCTGCATGCATTGTTTGTAGTTTTTCTCTGGACATGTAGGAGAATCTTACAGAACTCTGCATGCAGGGTTTCAATGGGGTGTTTGTCCCATTGGGTGAAGTCTTGTTTTCAAGTGGACCCCACACCTCACTACCATGAACTGCAATTGGTTCAATGACACATTCAATTAGTTTTAGCCACTTAAGGTATTTCAATTTGAATACATTTTTTAATGGCGTAGAATGCTCTGCGTGCTTTCTCTCTCAGTTCATTCACTGCCTAATTAAGGTGTCCAGTTGAGCTTATTTTTAAACTTAAGTAGTTGTAGTGTGTGCAGTACTCTATATATTTTGTACCAATTGAGAACTTTTTATCTAATTCCCAGAGATCTGGATCTTCTCTAGAAAAGTCATTATTTTTGTCTTTTTGGGGTTTACTGCCAGGGCCCAGATCTTGCAGTACTGCTCTAGCAGGTGGGTGCTGTGGGTGACAGCAGGCACAGGTCATCTGCGAAGAGCAGGCATTTAACCTCTGAATTGTGGAGCCTAACACCAGGGGCTGAGGATTTTCTAGAATAGTGGCCAACTTGTTGATGTAAATATTGAAGAGTGCAGGGCTCATATTGCAACCATGGCGAAGGCCCCGCCCCGGTTAAAAAATTATGTTATTTTCTTGCCAATTTTGATGCTGCACGTGTTGCCAGTATACATTGCTTTAATTATGTCATATGTTTTACCCCCTACACCACTTTCAATAACTTAGTTAAACAGTCCTGTATGCCAAATAGAATCAAATGCTTTTTGGAAGACGATAATGCAAGCGTATATTTTGGTAATATTTTGGTGGACATGTTTATCCATCAGGGTGTGTAGGGTGTAAATATGATCGGTCATGCAATGTTTTGGTATACATCCKATTAGTATTWTACTCAAGTAGTGTGATCAGGTGCYACAAAGAGGAATTTWGGAAAATTACAATTGRCGCCGGAGGGGATGGCAACCRTTTTATGGGCTACTAACCAACTGTGCTATTTTGTTTGTTTTTTCACATTGTTTGTAACTTATTTTGTACATAATGTTGCTTCTACCGTCTCTTTTGACCGAAAAGATTATTCACCTCGAACTGCACAAAGATTTTTCCTTTAAATGACTCCGACGTGAAGGCTATACTGCTTCCCCAAGACCAGGCCCAAATCCCTGTCATTCGCGTGAAGAAAAGACGGAAATACAGGGGGTGGAGATCAGGGTGTTGGCAAGTGGGTAACCCGTCTCAACCATCTGTTCTATTGGCCAACGTGCAATCACTGGAAAATAAACGGGATGATCTCTGTTCGAGATTATCCTACTAACGGGACATTGAAAACTGTAATGTCTTATGTTTCACTGAGTCGTGGCTGAACCTCGACACCGATAATAAAGAGCTGTCTGGGTTTTCCGTGAATGGGCAGGACAGAACAGCTACGTCTGGTAAGACGAGGGGTGAGGGTGTGTCTATTTGTCAATAACAGCTGGAGCGCGATGTCTAATATTAAAGAAGTCTCGAGGTACTGCTTGCCTGAAGTAGAGTACCTCATGATAAGCTGTAGACCACACTATCTACCATATATATTATTTGTAGCTGTCTATTTAACATCACAAACCGATGCTGGCACTAAGACTGCAATGAACGAGCTGTATAAGGCCATAAGCAAACAAGAAAATGCTCATCCAGAAGCAAGCTAACTTAAATCAATGTTACCTAATTTCTGCCAGCATGTCACATGCAACCAGAGGAAAAAAAACTGAAGACCACCTTTACTCCACTCACAGAGACGCATACAAAGCTCTCCCTCGCCCTCCATTTGGCAAATATGACCATAATTCTATCCTCCTGATTCCTGCTTACAAGCAAAAACTAAAGCAGGAAGTACCTGTCACAGCCTGATCTGTTTCACCTGTCTTTGTGCTTGTCTACCCCTTCAGGTGTTGGCCACTACGAATACCTGGTCATGCAATTTGGACTTACCTACGCCCCTGCTGTGTTCCCTGCCCTGGTTAATGCCGTTCTCCACGACATGTTGAACCGGTTCGTTTTCGTTTTCTCCCACTCAGCCCAAGAACACGTGCTCCAATTCCGACAGGTCCTCCAGCGCCTCCTGGAGAAACAGCTTTTTGTGAAAACGGAGAAATGCGAATTCCATCGTCACACCAACCCCTTCCTTGGTTACATCATCGCTGCAGGGAATGCACAAATGGACCCCATGAAGGTGAGAGCGATGGTGGACTGGCCTCAGTCTACGTCTAGAGTGCAGATGCAACGTTTCCTGGGATTTGCCAACTTCTATTGTTGCTTTATCCGGGGTTACAGCACCCTGGCTTCCACGCTGTCTGCACTCACCTCTCCCAAKGTTCCATTCTTATGGTCCCCAGCTGGTCCCGGGATCTCAAGCACCGCTTCACCACAGCTCCCATATTGGTTCATCCTGACCCGTCCCGTCAGTTCGTGGTGGAGACCGATGCTTCGGATGTCGGARTGGRGGCTGTCCTGTCCCAGCGTTCTGCCCTGGACCTCAAGCTTACATCCCTGCGCCGCCTTCTCCCATCACCTCAACGCCACAGAGAGGAACTACGATGTGGGGAGTGGTGAGCTTCACGTGGTAAAGATGGCGTTGGAGGAGTGGAGACACTGGTTGGAGGRGGGATGAACCACAAGAACCTGGAATATCCCTGCACCGCAAAGCGTCTCAATTCCAGGCAAGCTAGGTGGGCCCTGCTTTTCACCCGGTTTAACTTCACCCTCTCCTACCGACCAGGATCCAAGAACATCAAGCTGGATGTGCTGGGACGCCCCTATAGCCCCGCGGCTACATCCTCGGACCCCGAGACCATCCTTCCCATCTCATGTCTGGCGACGGCACTCAGCTGGGGAATAGGGAAGCAGGTCCATGATGCGCAGCGTTCCCAGCCGAACCYCGGGGGACTAGATAAMTGGATGTTTGTGCCTGATGCTGTCCGCTCCTCAGTCCTGGAGTGGGCTCAGGCTTGCCTGCCACCTGGGCTCCCGACACCTACCATGGTCCTGGCCTTGTGCGCGTTCGTCATCGCCTGCACAGTCTGTGCGCAGAACAAGACTCCTCGGCAAGTTCTGGCTGGTCTTCTTCAACCACTGTCTGACCCTCAACGTCCCTGGTCTCACATACCCCTGGACTTTGTCACGGCTCTTCTTCCGTCTGATGACAACACCGCCATCCTGACAGTAGTGGACCGGTTTTCCAAAGCCGCCAGTCGGAGCGAGCCAATCAAGACTTGGAGACGACTCTTCGCTGCCTTGTCTCCACCAACCCCACCACCTGGAACCAGCAACTCATGTGGGTTGAATACGCCCGCAACACTGGGCTCTCGCCTTTCGAGTGTTCCCTGGTGTATCAGCCCCCGCTCTTCCCGGAGCAAGAGGCTAAGGTTGGCATTCCCTCAGCCCAGATGTTTGTCCGCCGCTGTCGCCGTACCTGGAAGAGAGCCCGGTCTGCTCTTTTCAAGACCACCTCCAGGTATCAACGACAAGCAGACTGCCCCCAGACCTCGGCTCCCCAGTATCGTATGACTGTCCACTCATGACCTGCCCCTCCGGGTGGATTCCCGCAAACTTTCGCCACGCTTTGTCGGCCCTTTCCCCATCTCCAAGATCATTAGCCCCTTTCCTGTTTGTCTTCTGTTGACCCGTACTCTCCGTATTCATCCCACTTTTCATGTGTCTAGGATTAAACCTATGTCTCACAGCCCTTTGTCTCCTGTTTCCAGGTACTGTAACACAATGATCTGTTTCATCTGTCTTTGTGCTTGTCTCCACCCACCTCCCCAGTGTATTTATACCTGTGTTCTCTGTTTGTCTGTTGCCTGTTCGTCTTGTCTTGTCAGGTCTTACCAGCATGTTTTCCCGTCTCCCTGCTTTCTCATATTCTGTTTCCCCGGTTCTGACCATTCTGCCTGCCCTGACCCCGAGCCTGCCTGCCGTTCTGTACCTGCCGTTCTGTACCTGCCGCTCTGTATACCTGCCGTTCTGTACCTGCCTAACTCTGAGCCGTTTACGAACCTCTGCCTGTCCTGACCCCGAGCCTGCCTGCTGTTCTGTACCTTATTGACTCTGCCCTGGAWTACGGACCTCTGCCTGCCTTTGACCTGTCTTTTGCTTGCCTCCTGTTTGGGTCAATAAACATCTTTAACTCTAGCTGTCTGCATCTGGGTCTTATCCTGAGTTCTGATAGTACCAGTGACTCGCTGAATACTGAAGTGGTCAGATAACGTGGAGGCTATGTTACAGGACTGTTTTGCTAGCACAGACTGGAATATGTTTCGGGATTCATCCAATGGCATTGAGGAGTACACCACCTCAGTCACTGGCTTCATCAATAAGTGCGTCAATGACGTYGTCCCCACATATCTCAACCAGAAGCAATGGATTACAGGCAACATCCACACCAAGCTAAAGGGTAGAGCTGACCATTTCAAGGAGCGGGTGTTGTAACTTTAATGGGTTACAGATTTAATGTTTAAGTTAATTCATCGAGCTCTATCTAAAGATATTTGTAATTGTATTAGAATTTGTGTGTTGGAGATTGAGAGAACTACATACATATTTTGTACTGGTTAGTATTGAATTAGGCTTTTGACTGCAAGTTCCAGAATGCCTTGCGACAGGAAGTAGAGAGCGAACGCGCTCGTTAAGTGCAATTGACTGGTGATTATTTTGACTCCTTTCTGCTAGCAACTCATTATTCATTGTTCTGTAGAATCTAAAGTTTGTAAATGTAACGTGAACAAGTATTATTACTAAAAGAAGCTTTCATATCAAACCCCACGTCCCGAGTCATTACTTTGAAGATAGTTATTCTATAGCGGGACACTAACGTTTTAAGAAATCCTGCTATGCCAAAGCGTCAGTACAGRACTAAGATTGAATCGTAATACATCGGCTCTGATGCTCATCAGATGTGGGAGGGCGTGCAAACTATTACAAATTACTAAGGGAAACCCAGCCGTGAGCTGCCCAGTGACGCAAGCCTACCAGATGTGCTAAATGCCTTTTATGCTTGCTTCAAGGAAAGCAACACTGAAGCATGCATGAGAGCACAAGCTATTCTGGATGACTGTGTGATCACGCTCTCCGTAGCCGTTGTGAGCAAGACCTTTAAACAGGTCAACATTCACAAGGCTGTGGGTCAGACGGATTACCAGGACGTGCACTCCGAGCATGCGCTGACCAACTGGCAAGTGTCTTCACTGACATCACTGAGAGAATGATTAATTTCAGCTTTCATCACATTCCCAGTGGGTCAGAAGTTTACATACACTCAATTAGTATTTGGTAGCATTGCCTTTAAATTGTTTAACTTGGGTCAAAGGTTTTGGGTACCCTTCCACAAGCTTCCCACAATAGGTTGGGTTAATTTTGACCCATTGCTCCTGACAGAGCTGGTGTAACTGAGTAGGCCTCCTTGCTCGCACACGCTTTTTCAGTTCTGCCCACAAACCTTCTATAGGATTGAGTACAGGGCTTTGTGATGGACACTCCAATACCTTGATTTTGTGTCCTTAAGCCATTTTTCCACAACTTCAGAAGTATGTTTGGGGTCATTGTCCATTTGGAAAACAATTGCAACCAAGCTTTAACTTCCTAAGTGTATGTAAACTTCCGACTTCAACTGTACATGGTACTTTTTATATAAAGCAGTCACATATAATAATAATAATAATTGTAATACATTTCCAAACATAAACTCTTTAATCCCAACCCTCAGCCAATCTCAGCCCATCCCACCTATCACCATAGACCACCCTTGTTTGGTTTCCATGTGCCATATATTTTCAATTGTGCTGTGATGTTTTACAAAATGTACATTATCCACAGATTGTGAGCTAAAGAGTACTTTTATGAGTACTTTTATATTATTTATTTACTGGACTATGGCTTTCCAAATCACCCAACACCTGTGAACCTGTGACCAGAAACAAGCTACATCGGGGCAATACCAGAATAAATGATCTATTGATTCTGTCCTTTTGCAAAAATCTACAGAGCTGAGATTGTTGTATTCCCTATAAATAGATAGCATTCTGTTGGTGGAAAGAATTTTATATAATATTTAGATTGAAAAACTTGTTGAATCAAGTGGAGTATTTTTGTACCAGTTCCTAACTCCTCCGTTTCTATTCATAATATCTTAACAAATTTAAATACAATTATTTTTTAACAAAAATAATGTTTTTTTTATTCATTAGTATATTTGAATTTAATCATAACATTTGTTGTAATATTTGTTCTATATTTTCTGGAGGGAAAAACTGAAATTGTAACCAGCTTTGTATGGCTTTTTTTAAGAAAGGTGATAATTTAAACTAAATTTCATTTTCAATTTGTCGGAAATGAGAAGTTGTAATCTGTATAAAGGCAATTTTTGAATGAAGGATGAGCCTTTCTTAATAATCTACCGAGAACCATTTTAGGTTTAAGTCTATTATGTATGATTGAAGCTTTTAGTGAGAGCTTTATTTTACTTTAATTTTAGCCCGCCCAAACTAATATTCATTATATAAATAGACACGTTTCATTTTGTCTGGCTTAGCATTGTTTTTAAATGAAATATATTTTTGCTCATAGGATTTAAAAAAGGAGTCACCTAGAGTAGGCAGTGCCATTAGTAAGTAAGTAAACTGTGATAGGACCAAAGAGTTCATCATAGACAAGTATTTTTCTCTCCATGGTTGCAGAGTCTTTAAAACCTTTTTTCTCAATAGGGGCGCTATTATTCACTTTGTAAAAAATCTGTCCCAAATTTAAACTGCCTCGTACTCAATTCTTGCTCGTACAAATATGCATTATTATTATTACTATTGATAGAAAACACTCTCCTAGTTTCTAAAACCGTTTGAATTATATCTGTGAGTAAAAACAGAACTCATTTTTGCAGCAAACTTCCTGCCAGGAAGTGAAAAATCTGAAAATCGAGGGCTCTGTTCCGGGGCCTTCCTATTAATTGCCTTGAAATCTATGGATCTACATGCACTGCATACGCCTTCCACTAGATGTCAAAGGCAGTGAGAGGTGAATGGGGTGTCTAGCTTGATCTGAGGCCGAACAAGAGTTTTTTGGAAATGACGTGACCAGAATGTTTCATTGGTCTGGAAGGCGCGAGAAGGGACCCCAGATTGCGGTTCTGAAAAGCTTTCGGTATAGACGTTAGATATCTCCGGCTCTGATTTTTATTTGATATATGTGTTAAAAACATCATAAAGTAGTTCTTTTAAACCGAGTTATATCAGTTTATATCGTTTATTGCGTTTTTCGGCATTATCTTTCTTTTGCGTTATGTGAAGTTGGGCACATTTGTGCCACATGGCTAGCTTTGGTTGCTAATTCGACAGAGGAAGACGACATTCTACAACCAAACAACATTATTCTGGACAAAGGACAACTTGTACAACATTCTGAATGGAAGCTCATCAAAAGTAGGAACCATTTATGATGTATTTTCGTATTTCTGTTGAAAATGTTTAGTAATATTTTCCGCGCCTGATTTTGGGCGCTGTCTCGCTATAACGTAAGCTGTAGTCGTACTAAAGTTATAAAAAAAAATCTAACACAGGTTGCATTAACAACTAGTGTATCTTTCATTGCTGTACAACATGTATTTTTTAGAAAGTTTATGATGAGTTATTTGATTAGATTAGGTGACTGTCAGAAATATATCCGGATAATTTTGTGCATTTTTGACTACGTATTCACATGTAAAACCACGATTTGTACGCTAATATGCACATTTTCGAACAAAACATATATGTATTGTGTAATATGATGTTATAGGACTGTCATCTGATGAAGTTTGTCAAGGTTAGTGAATAAATGTATATCTTTTGCTGGTTTTTTTGCTATCGCTACCTTTGCGGTGAATGAATGCGGTTGTGTGGTTGTCTATTGTAGTAAGCTAATATAATGCTATATTGTGTTTTTCGCTGTAAAACACTTAAAAAATCTGAAATATTTGGCTGGATTCACAAGATGTTTGTCTTTCATTTGCTGTACACCATGTTATTTTTCATAAATGTTTTATGATGAGTATTTAGGTATTTCACGTTGCTCTCTGTAGTTATTCTAGCTGCTTTGGTGATATTTGTGATTGTAGCTGCAATGTAAAACTATGATTTATACCTAAAATATGCAAATTTTTCGAACAAAACATATGCTATACAATAAATCTGTTATAAGACTGTCATCTGATGAAGTTGTTTCTTGGTTAGTGACTAATTATATCTTTATTTGGTCGAATTTGTGATAGCTACCTATGCGGTAAAAAAATTGTGAAAATATGCGGTTGAGTCTTTTGCTATCGTGGTTAGCTAATAGAAATACATATTTTGTTTTCGCTGTAAAACATTTTAAAAATCGGAAATGATGGCTGGATTCACAATATGTGTATCTTTCATTTGGTGTCTTGGACTTGTGATTTCATGATATTTATATGCTAGTATTTACTTGTGGCGCTATGCTAGGCTATGCTAGTCAGCTTTTTTACTGATGAGGATGCTCCCGGATCCGGGATTGTGACCAAGTAGAAGTTAATCTATTTTTGTTAATTAATTGTGGTAAGTTCATTTATATTTTGAGATGTGAATACCAAGCACGTCTACTTCACCATCCGCCCATTTTATTGGTAAACTATAAGGTAGTGTAAACACWATTTTTTTACTATCCAATATGCAATATGGTACACTTGTCATAATTAGGTTTTAATCCAGAGAGGCTAGAAAAGTGAACAAGATCTTCAATGAGACTGTGCAGGGATCCAGATTGTGGACTGAAGAAAAAACTAGAATCATGGACACTTTTGTTTTTATCCCCTGGATTTCTAACCCCTTGATGTTCTTGTTGGATCTAATTTTAATAGCTAGCATTCCAATGGCCATAATAAATAGATATGGAGACAACGGACAGCCTTGTTTTACTCTTCTTAAAAGCTCAATACTTTCTGAGAAGTAACCATTATTTACTATTTTACAGCTGGGATTTCTGAACATAACTTTAACCCATTGTATAAGAGATTCACCAAAATTAAAGTAATCCAGGCATTTATATATACATTCTAGTCGTACTTTTCAACTTTTTATATACATTCTAGTCAAACACCTTTTCAAGATCTGCTATGAAGACCAGGCCGGATATCTTCGATGTTTCATAATGTTCAATTGTCTCAAGTAACTGTCGTACATTATCTCCAATATATCGTCCATGTAAAAAACCTGTCTGATCAGGATGAACAATATCTGGTAAAACCTTTTTATTCTATGTGCTATGCATTTCTCCAGGATTTTCACATCGCAACATTGAAGTGTAAGAGGCCTCCAGTTTTTTAAATGAACTGGATCTTTATACTTACCACCTGGGTCCTGTTTTAGTAGTAATGAAATCAGACCATCTTGTTGAGTACCTGAAAGTCTACCATTTGTATAAAAGTAATTAAAACATGCTAATAATGGATCTTTGAGTACATCAAAAAAAGGTCTGATATACCTCTACTGGTATACCATCAAGCCATGGTGTTTTTCCAGACTGAATAGATTTTATAGCCTCAAAAAGTTCCTCTTCTGTAAGTTGGCCTTCACACAGGTCTTTCTGCAAATTTGTTAATTTTAAATTATTATTAGGAAAGAAATCCTTACAGTTAGCATCATTCAGTGGAAATGGAGGAGACTGAAAAGAAAAAATATGCTTAAAATATTTTGCTTCGTCTTTCAAAATATAATTAGGAATCATGGATAACTCCATCATTTGTAATGAGTTTCTGTAAATTATTTTTGGTAGAATTTTTATGTTTAAGATTCAATAAATATTTTGTGCATTTTTCACAATTTTCCATCCAATTCGCTTTATTTTTGTAATACATTACACTTGATCATTCTTGAATAAGTACCTCAAATTCTTTTTGTTTTTCCTCTAACTTATTTTGTGCCTCTATAGTAAAGTTTCCATTACATCTACCTGTGCTGTTACTTCCTCTATTTCCTTTATTAGTCTAATCTTTTTTTGACCTAAACTGCTTTTGTTTTAATGATGAGTATTGTATTTTGAATGGCCTCTAAAAGTACATTTGAAAGTGTTCTGCCGTACCTATGCCGTACCTATGTTGTACAAAAAAAGTTAATTATGAAATATTTTGTCTTAGTTAAGAACAAATTGTGATTTGATTTGCTTTGATTACATTTCCAATATCCCCGTCCACGTGAAAAATCTGTAAGAGTTATATGGAGGCCAATTAGATCCGATCGCATTCAGTCTCCTATTAAAAAATTGTAAACTTTTGATGCCAGGAAGAATGAGACTAGGAAGTAATCAAGACAGCTAGCTTGATTAAGCCTCCTCCATGTATATCTCACTACGTCAGGGTTTTTCAACCTCCATATATCCACTAGTACTAATGTATCCATGATCTTTGTGATCTCCTTAAGTGCTTGAGGGTGATAGTTTGGTCTGAGTGTCTTTAGGTGCCTTTTGGCAAACAACAAGCGGGCTATTATGTGCCTTTTACTGAGGAGTGGCTTCAGTCTGGCCACTCTACCATAAAGGCCTGATTGGTGGAGTGGTGCAGTGACGGTTGTCCTTCTGGAAGGTTCTCCCATCTCCACAGAGGAACTCTGGAGCTCTGTCAGAGTGACCATCGGGTTCTTGGTCACCTCCCTGACCAAGACCTTTCTCCCCTGATTGCTCAGTTTGGCCTGGCAGCCAACTCTTGGGAGAGTTTTGTTGGTTCCAAACTTCTTCCATCTAAGAAGGATGGAGGCCACTGTGTTCTTGGGAACCTTCAATGCTGCAGACATTTTTTGGTACCCTTCCCCAGTTCTGTGCCTAGACACAATCCTCTCTCTGAGCTCTATGTACAAGTCCTTCGACTTGAAGGCCAGTTTTATTGCTTCTTTAATCAGAACAACGGTTTTCGGCTGTGCTAACATAATTGCAAAAGGGTTTTCTAATGCTCAATTAGCCTTTTAAAATGATAAACCTGGATTAGCTAACACAACGTGCCATTGGATCACAGTAGTGATGGTTGCTGATAATGGGCCTATGTACGCCTATGCAGACATTCCATTAAAAATCTGCTGTTTCCAGCTACAATAGTCATTTACAACATTAACGATGTCTACACTGTATTTCTGATCAATTTGATGTTATTACAATGGACAAAAATGAGCTTTTCTTTCAAAAACAAGGACATTTCTAAGTGACCCCTAACTTTTGAGAGGTAGTGTTTGTAAATAAGGTATTTCTGTTGTTGCAAAAATTCCTAAAAACCTGTTTTCGCTTTGTCATTATGGGGTATTGTGTGTAGAAAACATTTAATTTAATCCATTTTAGAATAAGGCTGTAATGTAACAAAATGTGGAAAAAGTGAAGGGGTCTGAATACTTTCCCGAATGCACTGTATTTGATTTGATTTATTTCCCTGTCATCATTTATGCAGCAGCATACAATACATTTTTGTGCTCACTTGGCAAGGCTGTGATTCTTGTGGGCTCTAGAAAGAGGCCCGAGTCCCTGACTTGGAATTCCGAGTTCGATGACCGTTCAAAAGAAGTTGTCTTGAACTCACTGATGTCTGATATTTCCCAGTTCCGAGTTTCCAGTTCTTTTGAATGCGGCAGAAGTCATGGTGGCTTGACAGCATGGCCAATGTATTCAAACTTTAAATTAGATATGACAAAATTCGGCAGAAAAAGGTTGGTCCCTTAAGAGCATTGGAATTTGGGCGCTCACTGAAGAGGCCTCCAGATATTCAACGCTTCAGAGGCTGTAAGTATAATAGGAATCAGACGGGACATTTCTGACTTTTCCTGGCATGTTTTAGCCAGGGAAAATTACACTGAAGAAAAGGCTGACAGCTGATGAAGCTGAGAAGTATTTCTGTCTGTAATGAAGCCGTTTTGTGGGGGAAAACGAATTCTGATTGGCTGGGCCGGGCTCCCAGGGCCAACCATGGCTACACCCCTGCCCAGTCRTGTGAAATCCATAGATTAGGGCCTCATTTATTTATTTAAATTGACTGATTTCCTTATATGAACTGTAACACAGTAAAATGTTTGAAATTGTTGAATGTTGTGTTTATATTCTTGCTGATGACCGCCATTAGCTGCTTTAAGCCTTCCCTGTGAAAATGAAGGACATACCGTTATTCCAGTGGAAACCATTTAGGTTATTAACATATAATTAAATGTTTAACAGATATATTTACATTGTTTGTGAGGCAAGGAAGCAAATTTATATATTTTTAATGTGGACATTTTTGTTACAATACTATAGCAACCTTAGCTCAACACCTAATCAAGAGATACAAGAGGCATGGTTCAGCYATAACTTAAGAGGAAGTTATGTATCTCTTTGCTGGAAGTTTGAGGACATTATTTTTGCTATAATCATTCCAATTTTTAAAATTTTATTGTTGAGAAAAGTGAAGAGGGGTATCTGTTAAACATTGAATTTAATGTTTAATAAATCCCCCCCCCCCAGATGATACAAGGAATAGTAGTAGTTCAGTGCATGACTGATCTGGCAGTCCCAGATRGGATTTATGTGATTTGTCAGTGAGAGACTGGATTGGTACAATAGCTCTACAATATAATCTTAGTGTCAGAAGTTGATAGTTATGTGGGGAGTTTCTCTTGAATATTTGAACCCTTGCGACGAAGAACCATTTATCTCCGTTTTGGAAGATATTACATAATTATATAGTCAATATGAATCATCCAATGTTTTGATACAGAACATAAATGTGCAACATATACAGTGGTTCTTCCTGTAAAAGTTGCGTCATACTGCGGGCTGCCGCAGAATTCTATGGCACGTTATTTAAGTGTCAGCCATTGTTGCCATTAATGCTAGTTAGTGCTAGTTTGACCACCAGAGGGCATCTTTGAGAAGCATTTGACAGTCTTTAATACTGGCTATACTAGAGAATGTAAAACCTTTTTTTATAGAAATGTAGCTTCATTTATTTAATTAATATTATGGTGTTTTTATTCCAAGAAAAACGGAACCTTCAACGTGTGCAACGTGACTGGTCGGGAGTAGGCTACAGTACTAAGAGCAAAATAATCCTAACAATACCCTAACAGAGATTCAGTGAAAATAAAAATCTCATTGAGACCAGTCCCCATGCTTGTCTCAGAGGAGTACGAAACGGTGCTGAAATAGTTGACCACACGCAGGTAGGCTATTGCTTCAAATCGTTTTGCTTCTATCTTCAATATGCTTTAAATGCCACAATGTCACAAATAATTGAACACACACAATTCTTAAAACTCTGAGAAGGGTAATAGGAGGTGACCTGCACTGCATATTAAACTGACATTCTTATTGCTATATTCCACGCGTTACCGTGTGTTTTTTAACCCTCTCGCTCTCTCTCTCTCTCTCTCGCACACGCACTTGCTGTCTTGACCTCTGAATGCTCGGCTATGAAAAGGCATTCTGACATTTACTCCTTAGGTGCTGACCGGTTGCACCCTCTATAACCACTGTTTATAATATTTGACCCTGCTGGGTCTATGAATGTTTGACTGGCGACTTTAGTGAGAGGTCTAATGCTTTAATATTTAATCATTTCTGCCCTCCGAATTCATATTCATTATATAAATAGGCCCAAGTGCACCTTGATATTGGGGGTGCGCCATGCAGCCGTGTCTAACGGGGAAAGGGGGTGCGCCATGCAGCCGTGTCTAACGGGGAAGGGGGTGCGCCATGCAGCCGTGTCTAACGGGGAAAGGGGGTGCGCCATTGCCGCCGTGTCTAACAGGGAAAGGGGGTGCGCCATGCCACCGTGTTGTCTAAACAGGGAAAGGGGGTGCGCCATGCGGCTGTGTCTAACAGGGAAACGGGGTGCGCCATGCCGCCGTGTCTAACAGGGAAAGGGGGTGCGCCATGCGCCGTGTCTAACAGGGAAAGGGGTGCGCCATGCGGCCGTGTCTAACGGGGAAGGGGGTGCGCCATGCAGCCGTGTCTAACGGGGAAAGGGGGTGCGCCATGCGGCCGTGTCTAACAGGAAAGGGGGTGCGCCATGCCGCCGTGTCTAACAGGGAAAGGGGGTGCGCCATGCCACCGTGTCTAACAGGGAAAGGGGGTGCGCCATGCCGCCGTGTCTAACGGGGAAATGGGGTGCGCCATGCGCCGTGTCTAACGGGGAAAGGGGGTGCGCCATGCGGCCGTGCTAACAGGGAAAGGGGGTGCGCCATGCCGCCGTGTCTAACAGGGAAAGGGGGTGCGCCATGCGGCTGTGTCTAACAGGGAAAGGTGGTGCGCCATGCGGCCATGCCTAACGGGGAAAGGGGGTGCCCCATGCGGCTGTGTCTAACAGGGAAAGGTGGTGCGCCATGCGGCCATGCCTAACGGGGAAAGGGGGTGCCCCATGCAGCCGTGTCTAACCGGGAAAGAATGCCAAGCGTGAATGCCAAGCGTCATGTCTGGAGGAAACCTGGCACAATCTCTATGGTGGTGGCAGCATAATGCTGTGGGGATGTTTTTCAGTGGCAGGGACTGGGAGACTAGTCAGGATYGAGGGAAAGATGAACGGAGCAAAGTAGAAAGAGATCCTTAGTGAAACCCTGCTCCAGAGTGCTCAGGACCTCAGACTGGGGCGAAGGTTCACCTTCCAACAGGACAACGACCCTAAGCACACAGCCAAGACAATCTATGAGTGGCTTCGGGACAAGTCTCTGAATGTTGTTGAGTGGCCTAGCCAGAGCCCGGATCTAATATCTCCAGAGAGACCTGAAAATAGGTGTGCAGCGACACTCCCAATCCAACCTGACAGAGCTTGAGAGGATCTTCAGAGAAAAATGGGAGAAACTCCCCAATACAGGTGTGCTAAGCTTGTAGCGTCATACCAAAGAATACTCAAGGCTGTAATCGCTGCCAAAAGGGCTTCAACAAAGTACTGAGTAAAGGGTCTGAATATTTATGTAAATGTGATATTTCAGTTTTATATTTTTTCAAAATTAGCAAACATGTCTAAAAACCTGCTCTGTCGTTATGGGATATTGTGTATAGATTGATGAGGGGGAAAAACAAGTAAAAAAAGTGGCTGCTAAATGGCATATATTAATAACAGCATTATTCACAGATAAATTAGCGTCTTAAAGGTACAATCTGCAGTATTTACAGCTGTTCATGGACATTTCAATATACATTATCCTTGATATATGAATAATACATCATTATTCATTATTCTTGAAGAGGTCTTGGTGCAGGCAGGCCTTCCCCATTGCAAAACAGAAAACACAGAATCTGTTAGCCTACAGGAGTTACTGGTCTGGAGTAGAAGGTAGGTACAGTCATAAAATAATATTGCAAAGCATGGCCAATTTCTCCTGATTTTTTCCCATAATCTTTTCCATGTTTCAGTTTACAAATCTAACTCTTTAAGTTAAAGCACATCAGCAGTCATATTGTCACCAAGTATTTTCTGGAAAAAGTAAGTGATCATGCTTTTAAATATTTGGGCTGCTATTCTCTGATTCCAGGTATCCTCTCCTGCCATTGTGCCCTTGAGCAAGGCACTTGACCCCTTAAAAACGGCACCCCATACAGGAGACCGACGGCGACTGCTCTATTCTATTCTATAATATTCTATTCTCCAGAAACAAACTTCTGCCGTTCATTATTCATCATCACTTCTCTCGATGAGTCTGTGGTTGCTAGGGGTGGAACCTGTCTCTGTGCTTTAATAGTGCAGGGAGCAGTGTCGATGGAGAAGGCATCTGAGAGAGAGAGGGAGAGAGCGCGAGCGAGCAAGTGCAGTTCGACAACATGTTTGGCAAGGAGATGGACTAAGAACAGAACCAATGAGCACCTGACACAGTTACAGGTATTTAACATTCTTTCATAAGCACATTTCTTTATGTACGACATTATCCTTTAGATCATTGTTTTTTTAAGGATATTTTTGGGGTAAAAAAATACTAAAATCGCTAGGAATTCTGCAAAAATGTGTTTACTTTAGGAAATCTGTATTCAAGTATTCCCACAAATAAAAAATAGACATATCCTACGGGCACAGACGTCAGTTCAATGCCTATTCCACGTAGGTTTAATGTAATTTCATTGAAATGATGCGGAAACAACGTTGAATCAAGCAGTGCCCAGTGGAATGTGACTGTGTCTCAATGTAATCAAGGTATGAAAGGGTTCCTATTTTTAAATACATTCTCTTTTTGGGCTTACTTGCCCCCGAACATTCGCTCCGTCAAAAATCGAGTTACTTACCCCTGCTTTATACAGTCAGTCATATGATACCGCATGGAAATAGACACAAGATAAATTATTCAAGCTCCTGCAGAACACAAGATTACATAAGGACTTAGTTTATTGTACTTTATCRATATGATAACCAACAGAAAAAACCTTTGAGTAGAAGTTTGTCTAATGGGGATGAGATGATATTGGTTATGTTGAAATGCTTGCATTATTAATTTGTCATTGCGCATAACACATTATTTTAACCCATTTGAAGGAAATGCTTGAAGTGGGCGATGTTGGCAAGGACTTTTAAACAGCAAGCGCRTGGGTGTATGTTTTTCTTTCAACGTGCTCCAACAATGTTGCTCTCGGTGGAGTGTTGGGGTATTTTAGTTAGGATATTCTTTGCCATGATTGTAGGGCTGGTTGACAGTCTGCAGTACAGTATATGCCATCAATAAGGATGCTATAACTTGCTATTCCTCTTCAAAAGACGTCAACCTATTTGGATTATTTATTTAAGAATCTATTTGAAAAATTTGTTTTATGCTTTWACAAATTACAAAGCGCTTAGTTGTAGGCCTAGTCTGTAAAATATTTGACATCAAATAAGCAATAAGGCTGGGGGTGTGGTATGGCCAATATACCACAGTTAAAGCACTCTTCACACTCTATGCAAACAGAGATGGTCCGTGTAGGCCGCTACACACTTTACGCAAATTACTCAAAAGCAGCATAATTTTTTATGCTGGAAACAGCCCTTAGACGTGGTATATTTGCCATATACCACAAACCCCTGAGGTGCCTTATTGCTATAATAAACAGGTTATCAACGTACTTAGAACAGTAAACAAGTAGTTTTGCTTCATACCCTTGGTTTATTTTCTGATATACCACGGCTTTCAGCCAATCAGCATCCAGGAGCCAAACGACCCGGTTTATATTAGGCTATATTTTCTGATTACAATCAACTTTTTAACTTAAAGCAGGTGCATTGTAGGCTATACAATGTACGCTATATCTTTCACACACACACACACACACACACACACACACACACACCTGTCTCTTATACACATCTAGATGTGTATAAGAGACAGAATGTGATGATGTTAAATCAACGTGGAAAACTGATTAGATTTGCATAAAGTCATACACATATTTTTTTTCATCGAACTTTCAACCTAAATCCAATGACAGCTTATTTACTTATTATTATTTCATGTTCAATTCACATTAGTTGACAACTCAACCAAATGTAAATCAAAACTAGACGTTGAACTAACGTCTGTGCCCAGTGGGTAATGCTTTCCATCCAGCAGCAAGACTTTCAAATTCTCACATTTGACTTTCTTTGTTTAAGAACTGGCATGGTGTAACCTATTTTGATATCTTGAAATATGAACGCAAACATTTTTAAATGTCGTTTTACGATAATATGTTTGCATAATTGATATCCTGATCCATTTAGGAAAATTCAGTTGGTGGTTGAAACGGTGTCTTTTAGACTACGAGAAGAAACAACCCTACAGCCTTGTGTAGATMTTAAAATATGAGGAGACCCTCCTTTCCATTTGGCAGGCTGTATGGAATATTAGCCATATTGCTTACACATACTGTATCCAGTTCTCCTAAATCTACAGAAGTGTCTAGGGGGTAGGGGCTAGGGAGTGTTTATGGACAATGACTACCTTGCCAAAATACCCTCAAGCCCTTACCTGTAAAAAAGGGTGAAATAAATAGTGTGCTATATTGTTCAGAGCCTCTGAAACCTATTCAATCCATCAATCCATAATGACATAATGTCACTTGATATGGCTGTCGCCCACTGGTGTCCGTAGGTCGACTGTCCAATTTAAGCCAACAGGTGATTTCCCTTTCCTTTCCAAAATGGAAGACAATAGCTGTGTAAGAATACCAATTCTAACATACTGTATACTACATTCTTAATGAGTATATACTACATACTATTAGTTCATTTTAGTATACTGTAAACGAACAGTAGTATCCTTTCAGTTGAGCGTACTAGCGCTTCACCTGTCTACCGGAAGTTGATGCTGTTGCTATGCAACTATGCAACAAATTACTAGCTAGACTTCGGGGGCCAGAGAGGGCTAGGAGTACACTCCGGGCATTCGTAAATTTAGAGGGTTGTCAGATTGTCCGTTMGTAAATTCAGAGAGTTTCGCTCCCGGAGCGTTCAGAGCCCAYACTGGAAGCTCTGGCCGAGGAGTAGGTTTGATATGAGCGTTTTTACCTCACAATAGCAGTCAAGCACCCAAGCTAACTGGCTAGCTACTTCCAGACACAAATGAGCAAATGAGAGAACACCTCACTCTGAACATTTTACTTACCCTAGCAGAGCTGGTTAGGCAGTTTTCATGTTATCCAGAGTGTTGGTGACTGTGCTGCTGGTAACAATTTAATTACGCTTTTTTGCCAACGTTTACTTCACCGKCCACATTCAACGGGTGTTGAGCRTTCGKAAATTCATCAGTTTATTCTTTGCACTTGCTCAGTCAGACGAGAGTGCTCTGAAATTGGAGTAGATAGTCAGAGAAAATTTATGAACACACCCTAACCACTATACTACTTAGYTAAGCTATGAATGACGTGAATAATCATGTCAATAAACGTTGGGTAGTTAGTTAGATAGCATAAAGTAAATATACTGGCAAGTTTGATGTATTAGTAACCAACTAACSTTACAGTAGGTAGCTAACATACCCGGTACAAACTCCTGTAATGATATGCTATGCGGTTCGTAAGAATAGCGTAGCTAACAAAATGTCAGCCAACATAATCTGTAACGTAATTTATTTGAAAAGTCATTACTGAATTACTTTGCTCAACATTTTTTAAACATTTGTCCTAATTAGTTGTAGCAACGAATTTGTATCCGCTCTCGTCAGACTTCYGCTGCATATTTTCCGCCATTTTCTTCAAATCTGAAAATGTTGTGAAGCCACACCCATTTTCTGAAGAATTGCATTATGGCCCTAAAAGTACGGAAATATTGTCCATTGCTTGTATACTTCGTATTTTGTCGAATGTAGTACGACATCCGGGAACTTTTGGCATACTAACTATATCCACACTATGGCTAATAAGCATACTATATACTCAATTTACGTCACAAATAGTACGGTTAGTGAGGTTAGTATGAGTATTCGAACACAGCTAGTGAGTGCTTGTTAACCATATCAATACTCAATACAAATCAAAACAGTAACCTGACTGTAAYTGGATAGGTGGATCGTGCTGCTCGGTGGCGAGGGCTGAGATTATGTTTTGTCATCTCAATTGCCTAAAGTGGCTCCMTCCCCTCAATAATTTCAATTAGATTCCTCTGTACGTATCCTTTGATGGGCGTATCTCAATAGTCTAAAGTTSCTTCCTCATCTCCTTGTCTCCTTTCCTGCACTGGTGTAAATGTTCTGGACAGGTGAGAGCAAGGTCCTCTTGGTAGGCTTCAAACATATTTACAGTACCAGTCAAAGGTTTGGACACACCTAMTCATTCAAGGGTTTTTCTTTATTTTTACTGACAGCTTTGCACACTCTTGGCATTCTCTCAACCAGCTTCATGAGGTAGTCACCTGGAATGCATTTCAATTAACAGGTGTAATTTGTGGAATTTCTTTCTTAATACGTTTGAGCCAATCAGTTGTGTTGTGACTAGGTAAAGGTGGTATACAGAAGATAGGCCTATTTGGTAAAAGACCAAGTCCATATTATGGCAAGAACAGCTCAAATAAGCAAAGAGAAATGACAGTCCATCATTACTTTAAGACATGAATGTCAGTCAATGCGGAACATTTCAAGAACTTTAAAAGTTTCTAGAAGTGCAGTCACAAAAACCATCAAGCGCTATGATGAAACTGGCTCTCATGAGGACCGACACAGGAATGGATGACCCAGAGTTACCTCTGCTGCAGAGGATAAGTTTATTAGAGTTACCAGCCTCAGAAATTGCAGCCTAAATAAATGCTTCACAGAGTTCAAGTAACAGACACATCTCAACAAAAGAAGACTGTGTGAATCAGGCCTTCATGGTCGAATTTCTGAAAAGAAACTAATACTAAAGGACACCAATAATAAGAAGAGACTTGCYTGGGCCAAGAAACACGAGCAATGGACATTAGACCGTTGGAAATATGTCCTTTGGGCCCTTTGTGTCCAAATTTGAGATTTTTCGTTCCAACCGCCCTGTCTTTGCGAGACGCAGAGTAGGTGAACGGATGATCTCCGCATGTGTGGTTTCCACTGTGAAGCATGGAGGAGGAGGTAGCTTGGCTACCATAGAATTCCACAGCGATACACCATCACATCTGGTTTCGGCTTAGTGGGACTATMATTTGTTTTTCAACAGGACAATGACCCAAAACACACCWCCAGGCTGTGTAAGGAGAGTGATGGAGTGCTACATCAGATGACCTGGCCTCCACAATGACCCGACCTCAACCCAACTGAGATGGTTTGGGATGAGTCGGACAGCAGAGTGAATGCAAAAGCAGCCAACAAGTGCTCAGCATATGTGGGAACTCCTTCAAGACTGTTGAAAAAGCATTCCTCATGAAGCTGGTTGAGAGAATGCCAAGAGTGTGCAAAGCTGTCATCAAGGCAAAGGGTGGCTACTTTGAAAAATCTAAAATATATTTTGATTTGTTTAACACTTTTTTGTTACCACAGTTGAAGTCAGAAGTATACATACACTTAGGTTGGAGTTATTAACACTCCACAAATGTCTTGTTAACAAACTATAGTTTTGGCAAGTCGGAAAGGACATCTACTTGGTGCATGATACAAGTAATTTTTCCAACAATTGTTTACAGACAGATTACTTCACTTAATCACAATTCCAGTGGGTCAGAAGTTTGCATACACGAAGTTGGCTTTAGAAGCTTCTGATAGGCTAATTGACGTAATTTTAGTCAATTAGAAGTGTACCTGTGGATGTATTTCAAGGCCTACCTTCAAACTCAGTGCCTCCGCTTGACATCAAGGGAAAATAAAAAATAAATCAGCCAAGACCTCAGAAAATAGTAGACCTCCACGAGTCTGGTTCATCCTTGGGAGCAATATCCAAACACCTGAAGGTACCACCACATCAATTGGTACCAAAACCAATAGTATGCAAGATAGAAACACCATTGAGACCCACCGCAGCATCATATAACCGCTCAGGAAAAAGGAAACAACGATTCTGTCTTATAGGATATTAAAGTACTTTTGATCAATCCCCAGCGAGAAAACAAAACAAAGCCCGCCCACAAGCCCCTTGGAAGATCTGAGGGAAACGGGTTACAAAAATGGGATTCTATATCCACAAGTTTTAAACCGAGTCTATTATCGACATTTACAACCTGAAGGCCCGCTAGCCCAGAAAGGATTATGATAAGCCTAAGCCACAGCTTCCAAAAACCGCATAAAAAAGCAGAACTACGGATTGCAACTGCCACATGGGGACAAAGATTGTACTTTTTGGAGAAAAATGTCCTCTGGGTCTGATGAAACAAATAGAAACTGTTTGCATAATACCATCGTTAATGTTTGGAGAGAAAAAAAAAGGGGAGGAGGCGTTTACTAAGCCCGAAGAAACACCAATCCCCATTCATGAAGATGTATGCAGGGTGTATGCTGTGTGTGGTGTATGCTAAACTGCCAGCCCACCCTCAAATGCTGGTTCCTCCGAGCCGCAAACTCAGCTATAGATGACCCCTGTTACACCCTCAAATTAAGTCTCTAGGCCCGAGCCTAAAACAACAGCTGAGGCGTCATCAGCGATGTCTGTCCCCAACCCTATGCCTGGCTCACACAGATCCTATGTAGCAGGTCAGAAAGCTCAATAAGATAGTATAGCTGATAAGGACATCCCTGGCGAATGCCCCGTCGGGCATACTGTTTCCTCCCCCCACCTTGACCATCATAAAAGCCACAACCAAACCAGACAAAGACATTGAACAGATAATTTTTATGGTCCACCTTATCAAAGCTTTCTCCTGGTCCAAGAAACCAGTTCGAAAAAATCACCTTCGAAAGCCTCGACGGGCTAGCCTTCCCTGATTATGAACAGGAATTGTCTGTGATTAGTGTCCTGGTACACGGGTTAAGGTTTGCGTCCTTTGTACATTAGAGTCCAGACTGGAGTCTGCTTATGAGGACCTGATAGTACCACACAGA
This sequence comes from Salvelinus sp. IW2-2015, assembly GCF_002910315.2. Classification (NCBI taxonomy): domain Eukaryota; kingdom Metazoa; phylum Chordata; class Actinopteri; order Salmoniformes; family Salmonidae; genus Salvelinus; species Salvelinus sp. IW2-2015. Next base: position 2,184,672 of record NC_036862.1, on the reverse strand, counting down.
GCCAACGCCAACAGGCCTCAGTTCTTAGGTCGCTCAAGTCCCCTTTTGGGTCAGGCGAGTCAAAGACACCCGCTGACAGTTAGCGACAACTCCCCTATCCCGACACACTCACGCAAAACAAGTCCTGTCCAATGAGTTCCCCAGAAAACTTGTTTTAAAAAGGCCACACGGAAGACCAACGACCCCTCTGTCCCTCATCTCCTCCTCAAACAGAAGTTACACACCCGTCAGACAAAACTTAACAATGGATTTGTCTTGGTTTCCTCTGTTTGGTCAACCCAAAGAAGGAGCTGGGGTATTCATCTCAACAGTGCTCCGTTGCGTAGTTTAG
>NC_036862.1:2174829-2184316 GCF_002910315.2 Salvelinus sp. IW2-2015 | reverse complement strand
AACGGTACAAAATGATCTATTATCCACAGTTAAAACGAGTCCTTATACGACATCAACCTGAAGGCCGCCCAGAAGGAAGAAGCCACAGCTCCCAAAACCGCCATAAAAAAGCCAGAACTACGGATTGCAACTGCCACATGGGGACAAAGATTGTACTTTGTTGAGAAGAAATGGCCTCTGGTCTCGATGAACAAAAATAAACTGTTGTGCATAATGACCATCGTTAATGTTTGGAGGAAAAAGGACGAGAGGCTTACAACCGAAGAACACCAATCCCATTCATGAAGCATGGGGTAGGCAGGCATTCTATTGTGGGGGGCTTCTGCGGAGGGAACTGGTGCAACTTAATATACTAGAGCAAAAAAGCCAAATAGGCATCATGAGGAAAAGGAAATTATTGGAATATTTAGAAGCAAATCTCAAGACATCAGGATCAGAAGTTAAAGCTTGGTCCGCAATAATGGTCTTCAATCAAAGACCCAAGCGCATACTTCCAATGAAAGTTGTGCGAAGATCGCCTTATTAGGTTACAACACAAGCAAGGTATTGAGTGGCCATCCCACAGCCTGACCATCATTCTATAGAAAGTATTGAAAAAGTGGGTGCGAGCAAGGAGGCCTACAAACGCTATGACGTTCGTTAACCAGAATCTGTCAGGAGGAATAGTCCAAAATTACACCCAACAGTGGAACTGAAAGGCACCGAAACGTTTGACCCAAGTTAAACAATTTAAAGGCAATGCTACCAAATACTAATGGAGTGCATGTAAACTTCTGACCCACTGGGAATGTGATGAAAGAAATAAAAGCTTAAAATAAAGTGGTGATCCTAACTGACCTAAAGACAGGGAATCTTTACTAGGATYAAATCTCAGGAATTGTGAAAAACTGAGTTTAAATATCTTTGGCTAAGGTGTCTTTGGCTAAGGTGTATGTAAACTGTATATGATTCCATATGTGTTATTTCACAGTTTTGATGTCTAAACTATTTTTCTACAATGTAGAAAATAGAAAAACCTTGGAATGTGAAGAGAGTAGTACACAGCATTGTACCAGATCTTCAGTTTCTTGGCAATTTCTCGCATGGAATACCCTTAATTTCTCAGAACAAGTATAGAGTCACAAGTTTCAGAAGAAAGTACTTTGTTTCTGGCCATTTTGAGCCTGTAATCGAACCCACAAATGCTGATGCTCCAGATATTCAACTTGTCTAAAGAAAGCCAGTTTTATTGCTTCGTTAATTAGCACAACAATTTTCAGCTGTGCTAACAATTACAAAARGGTTTTCTAATGATCAATTAGCCTTTTAAAAKTCTAAACTTGGATTAGCTAACACAACGTGCCGTTGGAAMACARGAGTGATGGTTGCTGATAATGGGCCTCTATACGACTATGTAGATATTCCATAAAAAATCWACMATTTCCAGCAACAATAGTCATTTACAACATTAACAATGTCTACACTGTATTTCTGATCAATTTGATGTTATTTTAATGGACAAAAAATGTGCTTTTCTTTCAAAGGACATTTCCATGTGACCCCAAACGTTTGATCGGTAGTGTACATACATACACATATAAATACATACATACACACATAAATACAAACATATACACATACATACATACATGCATATAAATACATACATATATATACACATCTTTTAAAAAATGTTGTTTTTTTAAAATTACTTTCTAACCCTACCACCCCTTCCTTAAACTAGTGACTGGTACTGTAAATAAAGATCTTGTGTTTTCACATTAATAAAGGAAAGGAGATTAGGAGAAGAAGCCACTTTTCACTATTGAGATGCAGCCACAGTGTCTAGTGTGTGAAGCCCCTGGCTGATAATAGATAGGTAACATCGGGACAGGTGGACAGGTGTGCTGTGAGGGCCTCTATGCAGCCAGTGAATGGTACTATTGTCTGATAACCCTGCTGAGAGAGAACATTGCCAGGGAGTAGGGAACAATCTGTTTAATAATTACTTGCTTCATCTTGGGTAAGGCCTGTTTCAGTGATCAGCTGTGCCCAGTATTTGTTTAATAAGTTATTGGTTTTCCTTGTAGCCTAGTTGCAAGGCTATCATGTTAGGAATGTAAATGCTACTGTGAAGTATTATTATAATTTTTTTAAATGTAACCTTTGTTTAACTGTGTATGACAAGTATACTGTACATAAGCAGGTATAACAGTCCAATCAGTAATATCAGCCATACGGTCAGTCAGTCAGTTAGTTAATCAGTGAGTTTGTCTGTCCGTTCATTTGTTCGTTAGTTCATTCACTCGTTCGTTCATGATACAAGTGCTGTTGGTGTGTGCTTTGGAGAGCAGGTGGGCCGGTGGGAGGAGGGAATGGATGTTTCTAGAGCCCCAGGTGAAGTGTCCCCCATCCTAACCTTAAGCATTGGTGCGGAAAATGCTAAACCGACTCAAAATATGCTAAGGTTAGGATGGGGACACTTCACCTGGGGCTCTAGAAACATCCATTCCTCCTCCCACCGGCCCACCTGCTCTCCAAAGCACACACCAACAGCACTTGTATCATGAAAACAACGAGTGAATGAACTAACCGAACAAATGAACGGACAGACAAACTCACTGATTAACTAACTGACTGACTGACCGTATGGCTGATATTACTGATTGGACTGTTATACCTGCTTTGTACAGTATACTTGTCATACACAGTTAAACAAAGGTTACAATTTAAAAAAATTATAATAATACTTCACAGTAGCATTTACATTCCTAACATGATAGCCTTGCAACTAGGCTACAAGGAAAACCAATAACTTATTAAACAAATACTGGGCACAGCTGATCACTGAAACAGGCCTTACCCAAGATGAAGCAAGTAATTATTAAACAGATTGTTCCCTACTCCCTGGCAATGTTCTCTCTCAGCCAGGGGTATCAGACAATAGTACCATTCACTGGCTGCATAGAGGCCCTCACAGCACACCTGTCCACCTGTCCCGATGTTACCTATCTATTATCAGCCAGGGGCTTCACACACTAGACACTGTGGCTGCATCTCAATAGTGAAAGTGGCTTCTTTCCTAATCTCCTTTCCTTTATTAATGTGAAAACACAAGATCTTTATTACAGTACCAGTCACTAGTTTAAGGAAGGGTGGTAGGGTTAGAAAGTAATTTTTTATTTTTTAAAATGTGTATATAAATTGTATGTTATTTATATGCATGTATGTATGTATGTGTATATGTTTGTATTTATGTGTGTATGTATGTATATATGTGTATGTATGTACACTACCGATCAAACGTTTGGGGCACATGGAAATTGTCCTTTGAAAGAAAAGCACATTTTGTCCATTTAAAATAACATCAAATTGATCAGAATACAGTGTAGACATTGTTAATGTTGTAAATGACTATTGTTGCTGGAAATTGTGATTTTTTATGGAATATCTACATAGTCGTATAGAGGCCCATTATCAGCAACCATCACTCTGTTGTTCCACGGCACGTTGTGTTAGCTAATCCAGTTTGAATTTTAAAAGGCTAATGATCATTAGGAAAACCTTTTGTAAATTGTTAGCACAGCTGAAAATTGTTGTGCTAAATTAACGAAGCAATAAAAACTGGCTTTCATTAGACAAGTTGAATATCTGGAGCATCAGCATTTGTGGTTCGATACAGGCTCAAAATGGCCAGAGAACAAAGTACTTTCTTCTGAAACTGCTGACTCCCTTATACCTTGATTCTGAGAAATTAAAGGTATTCCATGCGAAAATTGCAAAGAAACTGAAGAGTCTGGACAATGCTCTTGTACTACTCTCTTCACATTCCGAAGTTTTTCTATTTTCCTACATTGTTAGAAAAATAGTTTTAACATCAAAACGTGGAAATAACACATTATGGACATCATATACAGTTCTACTACACCCTAGCAAAGACACCTTACCAAAGATATTTTAAACTTCAGTTTTTCACAATTCCTGAGATTTGATCAGTAGATTCCCTGTCTTTAGGTCAGTGTAGGATCACCACTTATTTTAAGTGTTTATTTCTTTTCATCAACATTCCCAGTGGCGTCAGAAGTTTAATGCACCCATTAGTATTTGGGTAGCATTGCCTTAAAGTGTTTAACGTGGGTCCATACGTTTCGAGTCCGATTCGCGAACAGTGGAGTTTTCCCACAATAAGTGGGTGAATTTGTGGGGACTATCCTCCTGACAGAGCTGGTGTAACTGATGTCAGGTTATGTAGCTCCTTGCTCGCACCACACTTTTTCAGTACTTTCTATAGAATTGAGGTCAGGGCTTGTGATGCCACTCCATACCTTGACTTTGTTGTCCTTAAGCCATTTGCCACAACTTTGCGAAGTATGCTTGGGGTCATTGTTTCATTGGAAGACCCATTGGGCGACCAGCTTTAACTTTCCTGACTGAGATGTCTGAGATGTATGCTTCAATATATCCACATAATGTTTCCTTTCCCATGATGCCATTCTATATTGTGTTTTTCATTAAGTGCACCAGTCCCTTCCTGCAGCAAAGGCCACCCCCACCAACTGATATGCCTGCACCCCCATGGCTTCCATGGGATGGGATGGTGTTCTTCGGTGTAAAGCCTCCTCCTTTTTCCTCCAAACATAACGAATGGTCATTATGGCCAAACAGTTCTATTTTTTGTTTCATCCCAGACCAGAGGACATCTTCTTCCAAAAAAGTACAATCTTTTTGTCCCCCATTGTGCCAGATTGCAATCCGTAGTCTGGCTTTTTTTATGGCAGGTTTGGAGCTGTGGCTTTCTTCCGTGGCTTGAGCGGCCTTCAGTTATGTCGATATAGGGGACTCGTTCTTACTGTGGATATTAGATTCTTTTTGTACCCGTTCCCAGCATCTTCACAAGCGCCTTTGCTGTATGTTCTGGGATTGATTCACAAAGTACTTTTAATATCTATGAACAAGAATGTGATCTTCCTTCCTGAGCGGTACTATGCTTGTCTGCGTGGTTCCATGAGGTGTTTATACTTGCCAATACTATTGTTTGTACAGATGAATGTGGTACCTTCAGGTTTTGGATTTATTGCTCTCAAGATGAACCAGACTCGTGGAGGTCTTAACTATTTTCTGAAGGTCTTTGGCTGATTTCTTTATTTTTCCCTTGATGTCAAGCAGAGGCACTGGATTTGAAGGTATGCATTGAAATACATCCACAGGTTACACTTCTAATTGACTAAAATTCCACGTCAATTTAGCCTATTCAGAAGCTTCTAAACCAACTCTGCGGATATGCAAACTTCTGACCACTGGAATTTGATTTAAGTGAAGTAATCTGTCGTAAACAATTGTTTGGAAAATTTACTGATCATGCAGCCAAGGTAGATGTCACTCCGACTTGCCAAAACTATAGTTTGTTAAACAAAGACATTTGTGGAGTAGTTAATAACCCAACCTAAGTGTATGTATACTTCTGACTATCAAACTTGGTAACAAAAAAGTGTTAAACAATTCAAAATATATTTTAGATTTTTCAAAGTTTAGCCGACCCCTTTGCCTTGATGACAGCTGCACATCTCTTGCAATTTCTCTCCAACCAGCTTCATGAGGATGCTTTTCAACAGTCTTGAAGGATTCCCACATATGCCTGAGCACTTGTTTGGCTGCTTTTGGCATTCACTTTCTCTGTCCGACTCATCCCAAACCATTCTCAGTTGGGTTTGAGGTCGGATCATTGGTTGGAGGGCCAGGTCATCTGATGTTAGCACGTCCATCACTCTCCTTTACACAGCCTTGGTTTGTGTGTTCGGCACAAATAGCCAATCATCACCAACCCCCATTATAAAAACGGAATATCTAAAAGACGAAGAAGAAAACAGTAAAAATCAACCAGACCTCTCCCAATCATAAAAGAGAATATTCCACCCCACCAAACATTAAAACCAAGTGTTTGTGATCCTACTCAGCTCCGGCTTCATTTTCAAGTGGACACGCCGGAGCTAGCGACCATAGGAAAGAAACGTGCTTGCATGAAAACATGTCCATTTCGTTCTGTTTCTCTTTGTCGCAACATTTGTTTTAGATAAACAAATAGTTTTTCGAATGGTACTGTGTAAGGGGAGTTTGGGCAGCGAGCAGGAGAGGAATCCCTGGAAAGCTGTGACTTTCAAACCTCAGTAGACGGCGTTAAAAGAGTCCTCATTGTCCTTGACTAACCTCGGGCTACAATGTTGAAACCTAGTTTCAAAATGCACACCAGCCTGGCCATCACTACTGTTAAATTAAAAACACAGGATCTTGTTACATTCCTTTATCGTATAACACACAAGTGATCACAATATGTAATCTACCTTTCCAAATTACTTTAGGTTTTGGGAATCACATGTGTGCTTTTCGTAGTAATATCTTCCGTTAAAATTCCAGTCTCGGAATTTTAAGTTATAACTTCATTGGAATGACCTTTTCACAGTGAAGAGGGTTCTAATGTGCTTTATACCTTAATTAATATCTGCCCTCCGAATTCATATCTAAACCCGGGCATTTTTCAGCCATATTAAGTTACTCTGTTTTAGTCTTGAACGTGGCCAGGACTGGCACTAGAACAGCCAGGGAATGTTTCCCTAAGCAGCGCAACATTAATTAGTGCAATGCCCCCTTACAGTGTTAACTCTGTGCATACCCAGTTGGCAGGGAAGGTCCACCCCCCTCCCCGTGGGCTAGGAGATGCCGTCTTTAGAATAGTAAGCGCGGGTCTAGTGCCCATCCCGTGCCCCTGACCCCACTGTTTCAGTGGGGATACAAGCTGGGAAAGAGATAACTCCACCGCGAATAGAGAGCAACTGCAAGGCAATCCCGATTACTGATGAGGAACCACTCCAACCTCGAATCAACCACCTTGCAGCGAGCCAGCATGACCAATTGAGTATATCTCTGTCGCTGCGTAACAACAGCCGAGACTTAAATATGTCGAGAACTATCACAAGGCAACTGTAACTATTATTCAAACAATTGAATAATAATCGCTTTGTTAAAAAATAATATTTGAGAGATTATTTCTGTTTCAAATAATGTTACACCTATACAATCCGAGCAGAGACAAAAAAAAGGCATTCTTTGACAATGAGGAACTCAGTTAGAGACATTGTACTAATTTGTAATTCTAAAGCCAGTAGAGGAGAAATTACGTAGAGAGGCGAGAAACTCAAAAACTACAGCAACATGTGACGTCTCCCAGTTCCAAAGCGCCGTGCACAGGTATGAAAGAAGACCCACAGCCACTGTGCACGACCACTATCTGCCCAGCCTCTAGACCATGGCACCAGGGCCTGTACAACAGTGACCGGATCGGGATGGCCTAAGGCAGTTACATATCGCAAAGAGCAAATAATCCTTACACAAAATAAAATAATAAAAACCTTAGTTGTTCACAACAAGTTTTAGTAAGTAATACTGAAGTCACCGTGCACAATATATCAGTTTTCCTATTTAGGTTTCTATGTTGACCTTATTTCATTGATCATTTACGAGACACAGTAGGACCCCAAAAGCATAATTCAGTTCTCCAAACTCCCGGCCTTTGCGCTGGTTGCTGGAGCAATGACAAAGTAGTACCGTCACTAAACACAAGATTAACCTCTATGTCCGAGGCATAATCGCAAAAACTTTTAGGAGCAAACCCACTGAAGGTTAAAGGGAGGTTATAAAAATTGCTATTGCCATTAGCCTAAGTTTATTATATTTTTTAGCTATCTGGGCATTAGTGCGTAAGCCCTAAGCTTGGGCCTAATGTACGCACACCAAATTAAGCCTATGCGCCAATCGCCACAATGCTTTCGGAGAATGGGCAGAAATGTTAATCATCTAATCCATTGGAGGCAAAAAGGACCAGATGTCGGAGTTTAATTCATAAGGAGAAAAACTGTGAGCAATGGAGAGTTGAAGATAAGGCAAAGGATGGGCCAGAACAAGTAACAGTTCGGGAAAGACTTGCGGTAAAGCGTTAAAAGAGATGATGATAGCAGTGATGGGCTGTTACAAATTCGACAGTCACAACATTTTGGGTCGTCCTTCACAGCTTTTATTTCCTTACACACCGGTCAAACTGATGTCATACTTGACATGTCCTGTTTTCTCTCAGGTCCCTAAAAACAATCTTTTTCTCTGGTCAGTCAGTCTCTCGCTTCCCATCTCCCCTTTCCCTCGCTCTCGCTCGTCCCCCTGCCCGCCCTCTTCTGTTTCCGCCTTCCCCCCCCCCCCCCCTCTTTCTCTCCCTGCAGGGATTAAGCCCCCTACCAAGCCACGAGGGACTCTATTGGAAATATTCATCGAATGTTATCACACGGCAAACCTCCCCGCATTACCAGAGGTAAAGCCGATGAAAAACATTCTCCTCCTACTGTTAGTTCTGATATCAGACAAAGCCACTGACAAGCAACCCGAGCTTGAGGGGGAAAAGGACAGGAGAATAGGCCATTAGGGAACAGAGAGGAGGCAATAGAGCAATTACGACCCATGAGGAAGGAATTGAGAGGAAGTACAGTGGAGACCATGGGAAGGAGGATGTTAATGCATGAGTTGCTGAGCTGTGCAGGAGAAGGTTAGGTGATGGGCCCACAATGAAAGAGAGCGAGAGAAAAAGGGAGGGAAGGACAAGAAGCAGGTAATAGTTGTTAAATCCCTACTAGCCAGGAGCCCGAGAGGATGGAGAATTAGCAACTCATACTAATGAAGCTGTACAGGGAGTGGGAGGGAGACCTGAACAAGAACTCAATATGAGACAAGATGAAAAGAGCGAGGCAAGGAGGAGAGTAAAATCACAACTCTCCACAGCAGAGGAAGACACTGCATTGGCCACGAGACAGAGAGAACTCATGGTATCCACCGATGTGAGAGACCAGGCTCATAATCAATATTCAGCGGGGGAATAAGAACACAAGGCAAACAGCCACTCTAACCGGCAGTTAGACGCTCCACTGTGCTTTCTCAGTAGAGAGCATGAAGAACTCACATCTATGGCTAACATCAAGCAATGGCAGCTAGTTTCATGGGACAGCCATGCAGATATGATGCATGACACTATTTTCCACATCTCATATTCCAATGGTGAAAACAAATGTGTCTGCTGCCCTGGCCCCCAGTCTCCGAATAGAAATATTTTCCACTATCATAAAATAAAATAATTGTGAATTAATGGATGGAAAATATATTGAATTTGCAAAAAGTAATTAAAGGGAATTTCGTATTTTTTTTTCATCCAAACTTTAACATAAAATCAGATGACTGACTGACATTTTTATATTGATTTCACATTTGTTGACATTAACTTCAACCAAAATTGCTAAATTCAAACTATTATTTCGTTGATGATTGAAATGACGTCATGTGACCCAGTGCCAGGTAGTCCTTCTATTACCTACTTTCTCGCCCCATCGTCCTCTCTTCTCTCTAAATGACGCTCAGATACAATTCGTCTTGCAGTTGAAAAATGGAGAACCAAATACTCAGGGCATTCTTCGGGGGC